>NC_056726.1:508263463-508563463 GCF_019279795.1 Protopterus annectens | reverse complement strand
ACAGACAAATTTACATTGCAAACATGGATAGTATAGAAAGGCATATTTACATATCATATGCAGTTCTTACTGCTAATTCCTTGCACTCTGTAGTATAAATATGGAAACCTATGGATTCTGACACTATCCAAATGTACTCTTTTATGTTGGTATCATGGATATTTCTTGAGTCATGTTTCCTAACAAAACTGTTAAAAATATGAGCTGTTGCTGTTAAAGATATTTCTTCAGTGATGCTTCTTAACAAAGGTATTTTCTCTTCTGGCTTACACAGAAATATGATTATGTGCATATAACTGTCTTTCAGATGGCCAACCGTCCTAGGGGTGACAACTTTTCCCAGTAGAAAAATAAAATCATAGTTGATGCTGTCTGGCAATATGGATGGAGACACTTGGCTGTTCTGGCGATATGGTTTGCAGACATGAAATCTGAATGCACCTCACTAAAATGATAGATGCAGTTGGAGGCCACAACCAAACCCGTGATACCTGTGGACAATGCTGCTCAGACCTGATTCTTCATGCAGCCAACAGATTAAGATGATGCAACAGATCAAGGGATGCCACAGGTGGTGAACCACCATTGACCCCCCCCCCCCCACCATGATGACATTACAATATTTCAGACCCCATTGCATACAGCAAGGGAGGAACTACTCATAGCCAAGGGTGGGATTGATGCTGGAGTTCCAGGCCAAACATGTATGCCTTTCTTTTCTTAGCATGGCTGGGTATAGAGACAATCACTGCATATTGCTTTAGCATGCATATTCATGTAGTGTTATTTATTTATTGACTGGGAAAGTCCACTGGGCCAAAAAGCCCATTTTCAGTGGAGGCCCAGGGAGAAAAGCTCCACAAGTAAAGTTAGTATAATAATATATAAAAACTCAAGACAATTATTAGATATATATAATATTATAACAATCACAGAGGTAGTTATACCAAAACAAAATAGGATGCATGTTAACATATAACATGTATGTACAGAGTGTTATACAAAGGTAAAAGGTAGTAAACAATCAGTATTGTGCAAAGCATTGTACAAAGATGAAAGTTAGTATACAATAATCAGTATATGATGGATAAGTACTTTTGATATGTGTGGGTTAATATGGTTTGGGATACACATCTAATAGGAAATAATACATTTTAAAAGTTGGTGATGATAAAGCAGTCATATAGAGATGCTTACAGGATCCAGAAGGAACAACAGTGTGTGGCAGTGTGAATAAATTAGATTAAATATGAGATAGAGGAATAGTTAGATGGAGAAGAAGTGAAAAAGTAGTGATAAGGAGGAGTGGAAAGGGTGAGAAAGCAGAGGGGGTGAATATGTCTTAGGGAGTGAGGAATCATAGGTTCATAGGTTCACAGGTTTATACTAGGCTATCTGCCCTAAGGCATTTATAAGCCTAGCCCAAAGTTATGTGGCTTACGCCACCCCTTATGTTAAAAATAAAGGTATGTGGCTTGCGCCACCCCTTATGTTAGAAATAATGTGCCCATTAGTTTGTTGTGCCTCTGTCCAGCAGTGACACAGAGATGATTCTTTTGTTAAACCTACGATCTCCCATCCACCAGTCAAGATTTCTCTTGAACAGAGCCAGCGAGGTGCTCTGCCTCACATGGGCCGGGATTTTATTCCACAGCATGGGGAGTCTCTGGGTGATAAATCTATCCCTCCAGCACGTCCTATTTATATCCGTGCTAAGGTTTAAGTCACTTGCTCTAGTGGTTCTGGTGGATTTGGATTTTTTGAGGTGGAGCATGTGCATTAATTCGGGTTGGTCATGGCCTTGTATGTCAGGCACAGGTCACCTCTGAGCAGACGGTATGCAACTGAATAGAGTTGGAGTTTCTTCAGTCTGGCAGTATATGGCAGGTTTTTGAGTCCCTTTATCCTTTTGGTGAGGAACTTTTGGGGTCTCTCCAATTGCTGCAGGTGTCGGGTGAGATACATCCTGAATGGGGCATTGTACTTGATCATTGGTCTGATAAGTGAAGAGTACAGGGAACAATGACCTCACTTGATCTGGATGTGAATCCTTCATGATCAGATGGGCAATGTAGAAGGTCTTTCGAACCACTTTAGCAATGTGAGTGTCAAACGAGAGGCCACTGTCAACCTGGGTACCCAGGTCCCTGATAACCTCTTCTGTGCTTAGTGGGTTGCCACCTATATGGTAGCTTGGGGTTACCTTGTTTTTCCCAAAGGGTATGACTATACACTTTTTTGCATTTAATTTCAGGCCATGGCTCTGGCACCAGCTATCAGTTTCCGTGAGACCCCTCTGAAGGATGTCTGTGTCCGATGTACTATCCACTATGGCACCCAGTTTGCAGTCATCCGCAAACTTTGTCAGCCATAGTCCTCCTATGTTTGCCTGTACTTCTGAGAAGTAGATGCCGAACAATAGGGGGCCAAGGACTGAGCCCTGTGGGACACCACTTGTAACTGGCTTGAAGTCTGACATGGCTCCAGCAACTCTAACCCTGTGGGTTCTGTCCTTTAGCCAGTTTGCAACCCATCTTGTGACATATGGGTTTACATTTAAGCTGGTAAGTTTCTCTATGATACCCGAGTGGGGTATTGTGTTGAAAGCTTTTGCAAGGTCAAGGTAGGCTGTATGGACTGCCTTTCCCTCATCAATGGCCTTGGTAACTGTTTCGAAGAAGTCGACCAGGTTCAAAAGGCAAGATCTGCCCTTGACAAAGCCAAACTGGGTTGGGTCCAAGGTCTGCAAGTCCCCTATGTCCTTGTTTATGAGTTCCATTATGATCCTCTCCATAGCTTTGCAGACCAGGCTTGTTAAGCTTATGGGCGGTAATTACCAGGGTCCGTAGAGGCACCGCCTTTGTGGAGTGGGACCACAGTTGCCGACGCCACTCCTTGGGCACATATCCTGTGGTAAGGCTAAGATTAAACAGCTGCCTTATGTGCGGGTTTAGTTCTTCATTGAGTTCATGTAGCACACAGCCGGGGACACCATCCGTCCCATTGATGCTGTGTTTTAGCTTTAGAGAGAGCAGCTTTCACCTGCGCATTTGAGATGTCTGGGAGGCTACACTCTGTTGGGATAGTTATCTCCTTTTGGGAGAGGGGTGAAGTTTGCGCTGAACCTGTCTGCCAGTATGTTGGCAATGTCTGTGGGTTCAGTGATTTTTGTATCATTTTGGACTAATTCTGAGCATATCTGGGAGTTTCCACCCAGGTTTCTGACATAGCTGAAGAAGGCCTTATGATTGTCTTTTGAATCTATGGCAATTTTTTTCTCAAAGTTGGCCTTGGATGATTTTATGAGGGATTGTAGTTTCTTGCTAGTACTGATCAAAGATGCCTTCCCTTTTTGGGATTTTGCTCTATCTGAAGAAGCGTGTGTTACAACACGCGAAAGCGCCTATCTTTTTGTCTGCAGTGTTTTAATAAAGAGGTCTTGATTTTCGAAGCAGTGGATTTTCGTTTTTTCAACGGACTTTTACTGTGGTGAGCCTACCGGTGTTGTTTTTTCCTAGATTTTGCTCTATCATGTAATAGCTTTCTCCTCTTATTGTAAAGTTTGTTTATGGCTGGGGTCCACCAGACTGGACGTTTGCCCTTGGTGGAAAGAGTCTTGGTTTTATTTGGGATTGCCTGATCCATGCAGTCCTGAAGGTGTTCATAGAAGGCATTTGTAAGGGCTTCCACAGCTTGGGTTGTGGTTTCCATTGGCTTGGGGGCCTTGAAGGATACCACACCTGTCGTGAGTAGTGTGAAGTTTGCTTTAGAAGTTCTTCACTGTGGTCTTTTTGTTTGGGGTGGGGTGGATTTCTAGTGAGATTAGTTTATGATCTGATCTCACCAAAGAGGGATATACTTCGTGTGGAGCATTTTGTCCCCATGTTTGTGATGATGAGATCTAGTATATTTTCTCCTCTTGTGGGGACGGTGACTAGTTGTTCCATGGCATTTGAATTTATGAACTCCAGGAACCTTTGGGCTAGAAAGTTGGGGCTTGAGTAATGTTCCCAGTCTATATTCGGGTAGTTGAAGTCACCCAATATGATGGTGTTTGGCGATACATTTATACCCTCCAGTGTCTTCAGGAAGGCTGTGTGGGTTTCCTGAGTTTGAGAGGGTGGCCTGTAGCATGCTACAAATTGTAGAGCAGTTTTGCCTATGGTTAATTGCACCTGGATGGTTTCCGATGCTTAGGTAGCCACCAACCTGGAGGTGTGGGTATCCTTGATGAATATGGATACACCCCTCCTTTTGTGGTATGGTCCGGTTTTGGGGCGGAACGCATGATATGAGGTAAAACCTGATAGTGCCGGGTGCTCTCAGGAGCCTTGAACCAGGTTTCAGTCACAGCACAGACATCGCTGGTCACCATACTGAGAAGGGCCTCGAGTGTGTACACTTTGGGGGTTAGACTTCTGGCATTGAGCAGCATTAGCCTTAGTTTCTTCCGCTTTTTGTTTCTAGGGTGGTAGGTTTAGAATTTGAGCCTTGCCTAAAAAGGCACTATGGGGGTGGCAAGAGCCTTAGCCAATATCCGGAATCCCAGGGTGACAGGTGCAAGCCGTCCGCAGCGTGGCTTGTCAAGCATGTCATCCCAAGCAGACAGACACTGGATCCCTTTGAATGACACCAGAAATTAAGCCAATTGTTAAAGCTGATCATCTTGTCACTATATTGTGGCATCATTCGTGGTGAAGGAAGGATACTGCTCAGGGTCAGGGTCATACCTACCTGGGCTACATAATCAGAGAGCTCCTCTATGTCTCTTTCATGTAGTCCAGGGAGGTACATCTCAGGTCGTTCACACCAGCATGGACAATGACTGTGTCACTTGTACTTGCGAGTGACCTGAGTGCTTGTGTTATGTGGGATTCTAGCACCCGATAGGCAGCTTACCGTGACCTTCTCCTTGTTCAGCCTGGTGAGTGGACGTCAGTGTGTCTGACTATGGAGTCACCTATGACAAGTATGTTTGGTGTTGTATTTGGCCTTAAGGGCAGTGACTGCTTTGCACACTGATTTTGTTTTATGTGTTGTTTGTGTGGTGTCTTGAGTTTGCAGTTGCTTGGGTGTCTGCTTTGGAGGCCTTTGCTGTTTAGGTAAATTTTTACTCAGAGCCTCCGAGTATGTCTTAGTGTGTTTATGTGTTTGATTCAGTGATGTGGTTGAGTTATGTGAGACTTGTATTGTGGTGTGTGTAGTTGCCTTCTCCTCCTGCCTGGTCTTGCCAGTCCTGAGTTGAGAGAGCTCAGTCTCCAGTTTGGCTAAATAGCTGCATGTCTCGCAAGTGTTAGTGTTATGTGGGAGAAGGAGAGGGTTGTCCGTGTACATGAGGCAATTGTAACATTGCCTCAGAATTCCCAGATTCACCAACTGGGCAGGAGAGGATGCCAGCATCTGACCCTTCGACATGCTAGAAAGAATTATGAGTTGGTATGAGACAGAAAAGTAGAGGGCTTAGCAGGGAAGTGGGCACTCCTGGGGGGGTTTGCAAGTGAGGGATTTGTATAATATAGGAGTGCTTGACCTGCAAAGAAAATGCTTATAAGACAAGGGATATGCTTTTAAGACAAGTGCTGAGCTTTTTGAGAAGAAAAACAATTAGGAACAAGTGCTACGCTTTTTAGTGAAGGTGTAAACTGTTTAGGTTCCTAACAGAGCAGTTCTAAGGGAAAAATTGAAGAACAGACTTTATGGAGCCAGAAAAAGTTTAACCTTGTTAAACTGATGCTGCCCGATGCTGCTCTAGTGGCAACTCCGTGCTAAATCACGCTAAAGCACGTTAAGGCGTGCTTGATAGCAGGGGCTGGAAAGAAGCAGGAATAGACCCAAAACAGACAATAAAACTACAGTTTCAAGTCAGTAACCACTCCTACGGGGGGCAGGGAAGCTGCTCAATGTTATTCACTGCCACTGATCAACAGAGAGACTTTCCTTTAGCCCAAGCAAAAATGGCCTCACAGAAACTTACAAACAGTTCAGGAAACAGCAAGCCTGTAACTGAACTTTTTTAAATCTCAGAAAAGAGGGAAAAAAGCAAGATTTTTTTTTTGTTTTTGTTATGGAGGGTTGAGAATTGAGGCAGCTGCATTGCCATTGAATGAAGAGGTGTTGCTGCAGAGATTTTTAAAGGAGGAAATTCTGCTAGAGGTTCCGATAGATATGGGGAGAGAATTCCATAGCTTAGCGATGGAGAAGGAATAGAGCATGTTACCTGCTGGAAGTTTTGGTTTGTCTACTTGCAAGAGAAGTTGATTTTCGGATCTGAGCGGCCTTTTTGGATGATAGTGGGTTAAGACAGAAGAGAGGGCTGGGCAGACCATGGGTTTGTAAATAATTTTGTGTACAATGAGTAGTTGTAGGTAGGTTAGATAATGTGGAAGTTCAACCCAGTTAGGCTGTTGTAGGGAGATACAGTGATGGGAGGAGTATTTTGTGTTGGTTGCTAATTTGGTGACCTTGTTGTAATAGGATGCAAGCTTAGTTTTTAGGGAGGAGTGGATGTTGGTGAGGAGAAGAGTACCATACAGGAGAGAAGGTAAGAGAAAGGTTGAGGCAAGGGTATGCTTTGTAGAGCAACTGAGAAAGTGTTTATGCCTGCAGAGAGTGCCCAATTTTTGGTATTTTTGTTTGGTATTATTGTGGATGTGGAGGTCAAATGTCAGGTTTTCATCTAGGATAACTCCAAGTAATTTTGTGTGAGAGACAACTTCTATCATGCTATTATTTTGACCATGATTGATAAAATCTGTCTTGTTAATAGAGAGATTTTTCTTAGGATTAAATAATAGTAATTTACTTTTGTTTGGGTTTAGGGCTAGATGATTATTGGTCATCCAAGTTTCCGTAGCAGTAAAGGCACCCTGGATTATTTTTAGTAGTTCTGTTGCAGATTTAGCTGAACATATAATGGTTGAATCATCTGGATATTGCACAACAGATCCATTTTTTTAGAGTGGAGTGGAAGTTATTTATAAAAATACTGAAAAGAAGGGGTCCTAAGATGAAGCCCTGTGGAACACCTGTGGGGGACACAAGAAATGGAGAGAAAGAGTTGAGCCATTTAGTAGATTGCTATCTGTTGTTTAAGTAGTTGGTGAACTAGTTAAGAGTTGGGGTGGAGATACCTAGATTAGAATGTTTACTGAGGAGAAGAGGGTGGGAAACTGTATCAAAATCTTTTGAGAGGTCAAGAAAGAATGAGGATACAATTTTACTGTTGTTTCTGGCTTGATTAACTGTGTCCATAAAGGAAATAAGAGCTGTAGTTGTGCTATACCATAACCTAAACCCATGTTGAGTTTGAGAGAGGAATTGGTTTTGCAGTAGAAAGTTAGGAAGCTGATAGTGGATGCATTTTTCAAGGATTTTAGAGGGGGGGAATAGCGATGGGTCGAAAGTTAGAAATGTCAGTGTTGTTACCACCTTTGTGGAGAGGAAGTATATATGTTTTTTTCCAGATGTTAGGGACATGGGACTCTTGGAGAGATCTGTTGAGAAGTATGCTGATAGGACAGGCAATGGCTCTTGCTGACATTTGGAGGTATTTGGGGGTAAGTTCTCTGAGGCACTGGAACCAGGTTTAAGTTTTAGGAGGAGTTTAGTTATGGTAGTGATAAGTATAGGGGGAAGGAAAAGGTGGGTGGGGAGGGGGTTATAGTATCCTGTGAAGGAGATGATAGTGGATGGGAGTTGCCATTGGTGTTAGCTTTGGGAAAGGTAGTGGTAAGTTTAGCTATAGTTTCAATGAAATGTGAGTTAAGAGAGTGGCTATTTCTCTGGGTTTTTTGTCTGGGAATGGGCAGGAGTTGTTTTTGGTACCTGGGTTAATTGGGGAAGAGATAGAGTTCCACAATTTCTTTGGACTTTGTTATTCTGTTGGAGGTTTAGATCATAGTCTTTTTTTGTCCTTAATATCTAGGCACTTTGTTTGATTACAGAGCTGTCTAAATTCTTGAGATCATTGGGATTTTTGTACTTTAGTCACTTTTTCCAGATTTTGTCCCTGGTGGTCCGGCTAGTCACAGCAATCATGCTCCTTCATCTCAACATGGTGTCGTCACCCAAGCAACTTCCTCTGTGGAGCAACCAGGCAACATGTTTCTGTACATGATCAGGGCAGAGTGGACCATGGTGTGAGACATCAGCAAGATTGCACTGAACTGCATTAGAGTGTGTCCAACACTGTCATGAACATAGCTGGCTCATATTATTAAATTACCACTTTACTGTGATATATTTTTCTGCAGCTATTAAATGTTCTGCATTATATCCTGTGTTGCATCTCTTTTTCCATGCTATTATATTGTAGAGATATGTATGTGTTGCACTGATGTGTGCCCATTATTGTTTTTCATAGTGATACAACAATATGAGTGAGTATGCATACCTGTGTCAGTTGTGCCCATAGTTGATGATTCCTGTTGTGACACATTTGCATATGTTCATATTGCAATATATTATGATTATGGTGTTATGTCTGATGCTCAGTGTGTCCAGTTAGTGGGTACGTGCCATTGGATGCAATCTGTGCTGCTTTGGTGGGGCAACACCTGAACATCAATGTTTAATCTGTGTATTCATGTACACTTGGCTTGTCATGACTCAAAGTTGTGGGTCAGACACTGCTATGTTGCCTGGGCCTGCAGTTGTGGTTGTACCCTACATTCACCACTCCTGTGTTTTCTGCCCCCAATGTCCTCCTGCTCCTCCTCTGATACCTGTGAGATGTCATCTTCAGACATCTGGGGTTCTTCGAGTAGTTCAGCCACACTTACAGCTGAATGACCACAATGTGCTGTAGTTATCATGTTGTGCAGTGTGGAGCACACCATTATCATCTGTGCTGCATTCTCATGTGTGTGTTGTGGTGCACCCCCCAGATGTGTCCAGACATCTTAACCTAGCTTTCAGTATACTGAACACATGCTCTTTGGTGTTTCTGGTTGCTGTGTGCTCTATTGTAGGCTTCCTGTGCATTATTAAATGGTTCACAGTATGGGGTCATTAGCCACGGCTCATGTGAATAACCACAGTCACCAGGTGTGAGCAATGAAAACACATGTGGTATGAATGGCTATTGTGGTGAGTGGTATCCTTAGCTTACACCCTGTGCTCCTGTACTTACCCAGTAGCAGTTCCTCAGATATTTCCCCTTGCTTGAATCCAGCCCTCAGTCTGCTTTCCCTCCATATGGCAGCAGCATGGACACTTCCAGGTGTGTTTTCATGATGTTTGTTATGCTGCCATCTGTTGCACACACAACCTGGCAGTTGATGGATTGTCAGCCCTTTCTAATTATGTATTAGTCTGCTTCAGGATATACTAGTGTCTTAATAGGTATGTGTGTGTAATCAATTGCACTGAGTACATGGAGAAGTTTGCGATGCTGTAGAACTGTACATTACAGTTTACACTGTTTTCAGGAATTTTGCCAGTATATGGCTGGCAGCTGTATGTGACACTCCCACAGCATCCCCCATATGTCTCTAGAATGCCCCAGATGCAAGTACACCCAGACTGAGACACACTTTGCTTTCAAGGGGGATGGGGTTTTCTCACACGGACTGCACAGACATGTGTAGGGCACACGTTGCAGACAGCCTGCACAAGTTGTCTGCCTAAGTGGTACCTGTTGATTATTTGCTGGTCTGACAACTGGTTTAGTTGCAACCTTGCTCTGACTGTAGCTCACTGCCTTCTAGTGTGCACAGCCACATCCTCATTTATGGCTTGTATTACTGCAGCCTGTTGCAGTTCATTAACTGTAGGCTGAAATTTTATGTATTTTTTGTTTGTCTGGTTGTTTTGTTTTCCTCTGGAATTTGGAAAACTCAGCAGTATCACCTTTTATTCCTTGAGGTCCATAAATCATCTTCAAACTTTATGGAATCTGGCCCCAGGTTTTGTTTCTTTAAGAACTTAACCTTATTTAGCATTTGAGAATGGTCACTGAGGTGGGACTGACTGTGTAGATTCTCTTTTATTTGCAATAGATTAAAGCCTGCACAATATCTATATTGTATTAAGTCCTCTTGGGCTGAGTCTGTAGAAGGGTCCTGTAGGATAAGCACTCTACCATGGTTAACAAATATAAACTTAATAAAATAAATATTCATTATTCATTTGGTCATTTCAGTTTTCTGAACTTAATTAGTCCACAGTGAACCAGTGATACATTTGCAGATGAGACCAAATGAATAATCTCTATATACAGGTTTTATTGCATTATTTTACTGTTAAATTAAATTCATATTCAAACAATAGTAACCTATTGCCACAAAACACAAGCACTTGGCCATATTGGTTGGCCAAATCATATTTCTGACATTTTAATACTAATTTCTGTTGTACACTTGGAGATTTAAGGCAGTTTAGTGTCCATTTGTTTACACTAGGAAGAGAGTGGGCATTGATTCAGGTAAATTACAGGTTTTCAGAGAAGGTAATTTGATGTGGTCAGTGTATCATTGTTGCTGGGTTTGTTGTGACCAATGTCACTCCTTCATTTACTAATAAAACTGAACATTTTCAGATAAACAACCACTGACTTTAGAGTACAGGCACATAGCTATTTATTGTAGCTTCTTAGATCTTATGTGGGTTTCTTAATACAACAGGTTGAATTCAAAAATACCTGTTCCCAACATAACTTTGCATAGGCTGCCTCTTCACCATATCTGTTTTTTTTTGGTTCCCAAACAATATGAAATTCCAAGTACTTCATTTGAAAATTAATTAAGTCCCTCTGGTGACACTGATTTCCTAAGTGTATTCCCAGAATTATATTCAAGCTTACAACCTACATTATTTGTTCAAAACATTCATTTAAAAGTTCCACTTACATGCTGTTACAATGCTGTAAAGCAAAGGGTGATCATTTTGTTTATACTTTTAAAATAATTTTTGAAGTATTTTATAGGAGCAGCCATAACTGAAATGCAGTTCTCTTTTCCTGAGACCTAAGGATGACTGTTTTCACGGATAATACTATCAACAGTGTGGTCCATCGTGTTGATCTGTATTGTTATTTTTCTAAGGGGTTTTTCTTTCTCAAAGTAGTACTAATGTGGAATCAGTACAGTTTTGGGTGATAGACTGAGACAGCTTTGATCATAATTATGTCTAGTCTATATTACTAGAAGAATAAAAATAATGCATTGAGTAATCATTTGTAGTGGAATATCACACAAACAGACCATATTGTTTTGGTATCTCTTAGTGAGGAAACACTCCCAGGGATTCAGAAAGAATCACATCACCAGATGGAAAAGCTGTTTTTGTGATATAGGAAAATGCAGTTCAGAAACATGTTAGCTGCAATGAGGAAAGACTACAGTATCATCTAATTTGCATGTCTCTGAATCATCTGTGATTTCTGTGAGTGCAAATCAGCACTTTCCTGAGCAGTCAGCATTGGCAGCCCATGTACGCCATTGACACTGACATCTCTCCTTATTCACTCTTCTACACACACGGGGCACATTCTTCCCTATCCCTGAGTGGGCGGAATATCCGCTATGTCTTGACTTATTTTCACCCCTGCTCTCACAGATAAGAAATCCTTACAGTCGGTCGATAATGCCGTAGTTCAGAGTTCCATTCTTCTTATTGTTTACAAAATGTACTCTGATGCTAGATTTGTTTTTCTAGTAACTTTTTGAATCCAAATAATATTTTAAAACTCTCCTTGATTTTACAGAACACTTCTGATGTTGCCTCTTAAAAATTCCCTGCCCCTCATAATTCATTAATCGTTGCCATTAGTGAATAATGTCACGCAGTTTTTCACACTTCTTAGAATATAAACACAGCCCTACACAAGTCTTCCTTAGCTTGTGGGCTATTGCTATGACTTTTCCTGCTGTTTTCTGTGCCAAGAAGAAAAAGATTTTAAATACCCTGCTTTCTTATTTTTAAAGACTTTTCTAGTGGTGGTGCAGAGGACTAAGGCTCGGTTAAGATGTTGGGTATGTGCCAAATGTACAGGGGTTGAAATGTACCCCACTTTATTTTTTTTTTTCACCAAAACTTCAAGTAATTAATATGTGAGAGGATCCCTGGTGGCTGGTGGTAGTGCAGAGGGCTAAAGCTCTGTGAATGAGCTGTATGGGAATGCTTATGGTGCAGGGCTTGGTTTTCACTGCATTTATGGCATAATCTAAAGAGCATCCCTGGCTTATAGTGTACTCACCACTCCATGTCTTTCTGCTGCAATTTTTTGTCCTTTTCAGTGCCTTCATGGCATGATCTAAAGAGTATTCCTGGTATCTAACATTTCCTCCTCCCTACATCTTTTATACTGCAAAACGTTTTTATATATCTCAGTGCCATTATGGCACCACCTAAAGAGTATCCCTGGTGTTTAGTGTCCCACCCCAAATATTACATGATTTGCTTGTTAATCTAGGGGAGTGTGGAAGTTTGAAAGATATACAAAACACACAAACTCATTCACACACACATTCACATTAACACATTCATACATGCACTACACACCCTGACCCCATCCACCCAGGCAGACACTCATGCACAGACATGAGCACACACATACATGTACACGTACCTGAGGCCACTCCTCCCTCTGCATGCACTCCCACATGCAGCCAAACATTTACACACAAGCATACACACAAGCATGTACACAAACACACACACACACACACACACACACACACACACACACACACACACACACAAACCACTGTCCTTCTGCTAAACTCCCAAACACTTATTTCTAACATGATTGCATTCATAGGAAGCAATGGCTTAAAGCAAGCTTTTGGGCATGTTTATTAGCATTGCAGGTTGAGGTAACGTTTGCAGACAGGTGATTCACTGAACTGACCAGCTGCATAAATGCCTTGCTTCAAGCATTTTTTGGGGAAAGCAGATGGATAATTAGTAAAGGCCACTTTCCAGAATGTCTCATTAATATTTATGATGGGCCACAGAGACAGCCCACTGTAATATTGCACCATTTTGTGGTAGGGCTATCTCTGAATCAGAAATGGTTACAATGAGGTGTTTACCCCACTATCAAGTTTTTATTAACCATTCTGTTTTGACTGAACTGGAAGCATAGGTCCATCTTCCAAGTCTGATATTCTGTATACTTTGGAAACAAACAAAGGCTCAAGGACACAAAGTCTCCAAAGCAAAAAAAAAAAGTAAAAACAGGTTTATTACTTTACAACTAAACAGTATGATACAAAAATAAAATAAAAATAAACGGTTAAGCGCTTTTCATCTTAATTTAGAAGACTTCTTCAGACCTACACCAGTAGCACAAGTGCTCACTTTAATACAGACCACATGGTGGTTTCAAAAAACATTAACCAATGGTATTGCATAAGTAATTAAGCTTGGACTCATGACATCAGCAACAAGTCAAATACAAAACAGCAACTGTGAAAACCTGTAAAGAACAAAAATGTATAGCTGCTTTTGAACACAAATAAAGACACAATAAATCACTGCATTTAGGTGGACAGAGTGTAACTCTTAAAATATGTGATAAAAAGTGATGAAAAAACTATGGAAAATATATATATAAATGTAAATGTTTATATACACATTGTTATGAATTACAAGAGCGCTCCAGGTGGACTAAAAGAACACTGCACTCAAAATAAAATAAAATAAAATAGAATTAAAGACTGCAATTTCAACTTTAACCAGTGTTGATCAACTCAACTGTAATGGACTTTCATTACAGATTCTCCAACCATTTATTTGAGGTGGATGCTACTATTTTCTCATACTTTGGGGTGAGAAAATTTAGGATGAGGAAGAGAGATCCTCTCTTCATAGAAGGTTCTATAACTGTCACCTTTTTTACATCTCTTAACCTTTGCTGTTGTTGAGCCTAAATTTAAATCTCTTCTCATGGATGATTCCAAGATACTTGTTTTTGTTTGTATACTCCACCCTCCTCCCAGCATCTATGGAATAGCATGAAATTATTAATTTAACATTTTGGGTGTTGGGCTAATTTCCAAAAGGTGTTTGTATCTGTGGGGAATTTTACCTCAGCTGGCAATATTAAGAAATACTTTTTGATGCCCTGAAAATTTTAATAAAGTTTTATCAGCTTTCTTTTAAAGAGCTGGTAATAATTGTGCAACTGGTTATACACTTGGCATAAAAAATGGTTCACGTTAATTGAGAAGTGATATTTAACTGAGTTTAGTATATTTCCTTAGTACTAATTGATGTGACAACTGGGTGATATTGTTTTATGGATAAGAAATGTAAAAGAATATGGAATTGCTTGTGTGAGTAGCTGCGGCTAAACATTTATTTTGAAAGATGATAAATAAGGTTGGCTGGTAATATTTTGTGGTAGGGAGTTGTATGGCCTATAACATGTACTGGTAAAGTATCCTTATGTGTGGTAGTTTAGTGATTTTTTTTATTTTGGATTAATTTATTTATTGTAAAATGGACAAGCAAAGTTGAATTGCTATGCCTGACCTTTTGTCTCTACTCTAAGAAAGTAACTAACTTTATCAACAGGTATGTTTTATGTTTGCTGTCATAAGGAATTGTCTGAACTGGTGAGAAAGGCCTCTTTTGATGTCAGGTACCGAGTGAGTGTTCTAGACTCTTTCAATACATCTGGGTTGTTTTAAATGCAATCTCATCTGTCTGGATTTAGTATCTGGTTTTCTTTTGCTTGTTCTTATTAATTGTTCCTTGAGTTCTTCTCAGACAGACCACAGCATTGTGGGTCTGATATTTGTTGTTTATTAGGACTAAGTAATGAACTTTTCATGTAATTCTGCTTTAGCTCAGGGTCAAACCAGTAAGTGGAGGTTGTTTTGATTCTATTTTTTTCCTATGGAGAAATATTAATAATATATAACATTATTATATATTATTTAGTAATCATTTTATATATATATATATATATATATATATATACACACATATAAATAATATATAATAGCAATAATATAATAATATACTCTGTCCATCCTTTTTCACTCTCACCCTAATTACCTCATTGCACTCAAACTCCTCACCTACACCACGTACAATGATTTGTATGCTACAAATAGTGACATAGTCACATCTACCTAAATTTTTGACTATAAATGTATAAAACATAAAACAATTGTTTATTTTCTACTATTTTTATGTATTACTTATGCATCTTAATATATGCTTTTTTATTTATAACTTGTATATGTATTATGTATAATGTGTGTTCTTTTGTTTACGCTAATATTGAATACGTTTACAACCTATATCTTTTGTTATTTGTATCTATTGGGGCTTCACCCCCCCAAGACCTCTGCTGAAAATGGACTATACCGGTAAACAAACATCAAATAAATAAAATAAATAAATATTTGTTGTGAAGTGATAGCAATAGTTTACGTTAGCAATGAAGGGCAGGGTTATTCTCTGTCTGACCTGTCACCAGTAGCCTGTCTATGCTAACTAGCTTGTGTACTAGTTATATAATGAAATTTGTTCAGAAGGTATGACATGATTAATTTGACATGGTGAATTTTATTTTTATTTTGATGGTTGAGGCAAAGGTGGTGGTAGTGATGCTGAACATGTTACGATCACCTTAAGAGTTATGGTAGAACATATATCTTCATCTGGACATGGTAGGACAGAACATTGATTAATAGCCAGTCAGGGGTAGAATGGTTAATTTATCAACTTTATTAATTTTGGTTCTTTTCCAGGGTAATGGACTGGTTACCTGTATCCTGATTCAGACATGTATTAAATATAGAAGAGTGTATAATTTGGTTGATATAATTTGTGAAGTAGGAACAGTAAGAGAAGATTGCAGTACCATGCCAATTTATACTAAAGTCCCTGTGAAATATATAGCTAGCTTTGCTGATAATAAGGAAGATAGTGGAAAGCAGTGATACTATGAAAAATTAGGGAGTGCAACTCCCAAAAGGATAATAACTCTCTCATCAAGCTGAATAGAAAACTAAGAGGGCTAATTAAGCCCAACAAAACCATTTTGGGGGTAAAGATAGCATAGGTAAAGATATGATAGATACAGATAGATAGGCAAAGTACAAGCATAAAGCATAATGCCTTCTTTGGCTATATCCAAAACCTCAAAGGCAGCACACAACAGTGTGCCAAACTGATTGTAAATACAGCCATATTCACAAAGTCAGGAGATACAGCAAGTCTACTGGATGACACATTCAGCTCCATCTTTACCTCCCCCATTCCCCTATCTGGTCCCAAGGAAATATCATCAAACATAACTCTTCCAACTATGAATGGGGAGCAGGTCCTAGATGCTCTCTTTAAGGCCAAGAATACAGCTTCAATATGCCTAGTGATATCTCAGGATGCCTTCTAAATAGCATGGAATATGACCTAGCAGGGCCACTGGAGTCACTGTTCAACCATAGCCTCTGAACAGGCTTTGTGCCACGTGAATGGAAGACTGTAACAATCATCCCTCTACACAAGAGCAGACCATCAACAGACCCTGGGAACTACAGAACCATTAGTCTGACTAGTCTCATATGTAAACCCATGGAAAGAATTATTATAGAAATGATTAATAATGACATAAAAAACATTCAGACATTGGAGTTAACCCAGTTTGGTTTCATCAAATGTAGATTATGCCTACTAAACCTGGTAGACATCTTTGAGAAGGTCACCAAGGCAATGGATGAGAGCAAGATGCCTACCTTGACCTGCGTAAGGCATTTGACATGATACCCCTTTCAGGCATCACAAACAAAGTCATAAAGGTAGCCATAAACCTCTCTGTAAAACTCTGGATAGCCATATGGTACACAGATAAGACACAGGAAGCTAAAACTGGGGAGATCACCTCCAAAAAGAGGCCAGTCAATGGCTGAGTCCATATGGGATCTGTGCTGGGTCTGCTCCTCTTTAGCATCTACCTCCTGTAAGTTAAGAACAGTGTCATGGGTCTCTAGCTGGCCAAGTTTGCAGATGACTGCAAACTAGGAGCAAGCAGAGTATAGCCCAAGACACTAACATCTTATAGGAGGGTTCTAACACAGGCAAATGACTGGTGGCTAAGCCATGACTTAAAACTTAGTGCCAAGAAGTGCATAACAGTACGTTTATGGAAGTCAGCCTCCATGGAAAACTACTTCCTTGATTAAACACCCCTATGAGTAGACCAAATAGTCAGGGATTTGGAGAAATATGTAGATATTAACCTGGCTTTTGATCAACATGTCTAGGGTAGTAAGAAAATCATTTTATGTCACTCATCTTCTAAGGGCATGGCACCTAGTTTCATGGAAGTCATCATGACAATGCACTCAGGCAATCAGACCCACCACTGAGTATAACATCCCCTTTAATATATACCTGACCTAGCAACAACTGGAATGTCCACAGAGTTCCTCACAAAAAGAATATAAGATATAAACACAATGTCCTATGCAGATTGTCCCAAAGCCCTATCTCTATACTCTCTTTTCTACATGCTGCTGACAGGTGATCTATGCCTGGCATACAAGGTATCCTTAGATCCTGCTGTGATGACCCTTTTATATATCTGCAAAACAAACAGCATCAGAACTACTAGACTGAAGGACTTAAACTCTGCTTATAACATACATAGAACACAGTAGAGGGACAGGTATGTATCTCAGAAAATGCATGTTCTCTATAACAGGCTTTCTATCCATCTGATGCAGAGCCCATCCCTAACCCTACTCAAATGTAACGTGGACCAGTGGATGGGAAACTGAAAATTCATCCCTACTCTGGCACCTATGTTGATCATGGAAAGACGCAGGCATTAAATCCTCTTCTAGCTAACAGGCACCCTTTAAAATAACCTCTAAGACAATAACATGTGGGATAAATGTAGGTTGTATGACTAGGCTTTTAAAGGCCCTAATGGTCATTAGCCTAGTATAGCCCTAGGAACCTATAAACCCATGAATCTATGAATTGCACTGGGGGATGTGAGATACAGCAATATTTAGTTTGACCATTTCTGTTGGAGCAGGTGCAAATAACCCAGTTACAGTCAAGATAATTAGGCTGAAGAAAGAGACCAGAAGATGGCAAGAAATGACATCTCCTGTTAGCAAAGGTACCTCAACTCCTACGCATTTTCCTGGTTTCATGCTATATATTGTGAATTAAAGATGATAACACAAATTAACATGGGAGAATTTGAGCTTGGATTCACTTATGACTACAATATCCAGTTTTTGTTTATAGTCCAGGGTTCAGATGGATGGAATTTGTCAAGTAAGTATGCTGCATTTAGATAAGCTCTCTTCATGCCCTTTCTGTTGAAGTTATGTATCTCATACCAATTTTATTATATCTTTTGTATTCCTTTTGGACTTACGTTCATTTGTGGAAATATTGATGGCACACAAGTGCTATGAGGTCTTGAAGCTGAGATAAACGGGTAGTGAAATAAAAGGGCAGCTTTGGGAGTTCATAATTCTGACCAGAACCAGAAAACATTTATTCTTCCTACCGATGACATGTTAACAAGCAAGTATTTTTGAAAGTGGATATCTTTTGAGCTTGCCTGTAATATCCTGCAAGGATCTTAGCACAAATTAATTTTGATTTCCAACCCACACAGCATGCCCTACCCATACCTTCCATAACTGTCTATTAAGATAAGGCCATACGAGACTTCTAAAGGTTGGAGATAATTTTATGCCTAAATAAGGATACATTTTAGGAAAAGGTTTGAGATCCTTTTACTGCAAATGAGGGTACATTTTCAGAAAACTATTTTCACTACTGGAGAGGGCAGCCACTAATTTCTCCTCAAATGCCACAGAATGGAAATACGTTTTGTTTTTTTTTTTTTGGATATGTCTTCATTATACATATGGCATACATGCCTAGAATGGTTTGTCATGTCCATTCAAGATAAAGTATGAGTTTCATGTGAAGTACACGGAATATGTATTTGCCTCAGTGTCACTTTATAAAATGGTATTGGAACATAAAGATGGAAATAATAACTATTTATTCACTAAACTGTTGATGTAGGCAATATGCTATAATAACTGATCTCATAATGCCACTCACTGGCCATAAAGTGCTTTGTAAATAAACTTGGTAAAGTTTGTGTTGCATAGATGCCTCTTTCTGTGTGATTTCCAAGAGCTGCTACTGATTATACTCTAGGGGTCCTCCGCACTTATCGTTTTTCATCCTTAATTATAAACCTCACTCCCCATAACTTTCAGTGCCTTTTATATAGTAAAAATGTTGTTGCAAACTAAGAAACTCTGCAAAACAGAATAACCTCCATTCCTACAGTAAACAAACCTGCGCCAGACCTTCTTATGGAGAATATTTTCAGAAATACTGTATTAGTAACATTAAAGGTGTTTATTTGATGGGAATGGATTTTGTACTACACAGAAGCAAATGAAGTGAGGACAATGAACTGATGCATGCGTAGTCAAGAGGGAGCCTTTTAAAGAAATCAATTGTGCCTAATAGCTTAATGAAGACTTTAACATGCTCTGAAGAAAACATGCAGTGTTGATTAGATACTGAGAGAATTCAACAGCAAAGAAATTAGTGTTGTGAAACTTGTGTTCATTAAATGATTTAATTCACTGATGAAAACAAAATGCATTTCTTACACTTCTTACTCTACATGTTTAATAACAAAATAACAGTATCTGGTTCTTCTGACCTAGATGTGGTTCCTTTGACTTATCTATAAAAACTGATTAAATAAGCATGTGGTCTTCATTTATAGGAAAAACTGTCTTAATGGTAGCACCCTACTGAGAAAAAGTCATGAGGGCTAAGAAGGTTGTAGTTCAGGATAAAACCACTTCTGAGTATTATTAAAGCATTTTAACTATATTTCTAACTGTTATTTTCTGTTAGCATTTTAAGTAAGTTTTGCCGAATGCTTAAACTTCCCTTTTATGAAAAGTTATACAATATGAAGTAAACAAAACAAATGGATTGTAATTGTATTTAAGAATAATTCCTATGTAAATCAGAGACAGGTCATGGTCAAATGGAGCCCTAAGCAGGGCAATGGATTGCCCCCCACCCCCCACCCCAGCCATTACAGGGTCTTAGGTATTTCTCCCCAGCTATTTCTCCTCCGTTACCACTAACAGTGTTCAAACCTGTCAGTGCACATACTATTTCCTTTTTTACTTCTACAATGATTACAGATATTTGGATTTAATTTAAAATGATCTCACATTTTACAGCACAAACACTGATAGCCATTTGTTAAACAAAACAATGCAGTCTCAGAATGAAAACAGACTTAGCATGAATAGTAAACTTTTCTGCCCTTGAAATTATATTGAATCACACATTTAAAGAACATGCATCTGGCCAGTGGGTGATTAAGTTTACTGTTGGGCTGTTTTCAAGCCATAGGCCACTTGCACACATTTTAGGACCATGCATACATGCATGTGTTCTTTGATTCACCTTCTTAATTGTATTAAATTATATTCCTTGTATAATACAGCACCACTTGGTAGCGCATGTTTTAAATTTGTAGTGTTAAAACATTTTTCCAAGAAGCAATGCCATTCCAATCATAAAAGGCCAGTCAAACTTCAGTACAACCCACCAATATTAATCAATCTGCACAATCTCTGCAGAAGTAAATGTCATCTGAATAATTCCACACTAAAGAGATCTGTAACTAATGAAGAGGTTGCTGCTGACAAACAACTTTATATTTCAGTGTTTTATCTACAAATTCAGTGCCTGCTGCCCTTGAAAAATAAATTGCATATGTTACATAAAAATATATAAAAATAAAAAATTGTTAAGCTGGTAATATTGCAATAAGGAATGGCTGGCAAACCCACAACAGGTTCATAGTTACTAGGTATCAGCAGCCCCGTCCCCCCATTAAAGTACACCACAGTAACAGCAATCTGTCTACATGGTGCGGGAGTGAAAAAGTACAGTTGTGTACACTTACCATAAATGTAGATGTTCGAGTGCATTCACTGTTGCAGTCATTACATTAGGGTAATCCTGCTGGCAGGTTGCTCTCAGCCAGCCTGAATTCCAAAGTCTTGGGTCCTGCATCGGCTGCTGTCACCCATTCCCTGACGTCAGGTTGTCAGGGGTATAAAAGAAGCAGCCGATGCCATTTTCTTCAGTTTTTCTTGCCCCAGATGTCAGGTGCCCCCAAAAAGGGTAGCCAAACTTTATATATGTATTCATAAATACACCAATATAAATTTTACCTTCATCTATAAGCAAATACACCACATAGGTAGTATTAATCAGAGAAGGACAGATAAGATCCAAAAGAAGAATGGGGGAAGGCGGGTGGGTAACCTGGACTGCAACAGTGAATACACTCAGACATCTACATTTCTGGTAAGTGTACACAACTGTACTATGTTCTTCGTGTTTCACTGTTGCAGTCATTACATTTGGGTAGAGTCCTAAAGCTGTGGTTGGGAGGCTGGAACTAGATAGCAGTAGGAGCGGCTATGAGGCCCTGCAGGACTGCAGTGGCAAAGCCTGCCCTGGATTTAGAGTAGAGTGGTAGATGATAATGCTTTGTGAAGGTGTGCACTGAACTCCAAGTAGCCACCTCTAAAATGTCTCTGGTTGGTACTCCCCTGAGAAAGGCTGCTGAGGTGGCTGCAGCTCTGGTGGAATGAGGCCTAATGCCTTTAGGCACTGGTTTGCCATGGTGTAAGTAGCAGAAATGAATGCAGTGGCCTAACCACTTAGAAATAGTCTGCTGTGAGATAGGCTTTCCTTGCGATCCTGCAGCATATGCCACTAGTAATTGCTCTGTCTTCCTGAAAGCTTTGGTTCTTGCCAAGTAGAATCTAAGCTGCCTGTGTATGTCCAAATAATGCAGAATTCTCTCCCCTTTGTTCTGTGGATTTGGGTAAAAGGTTGGCAGATGGATGGCTTGGTTAAAAGCCACACTGGACACTACTTTAGGCATAAATGTTGGGTTTGTCCTCAGGGAGACCCTGTCTGGATGAAAAATGATGAAAGGTTCCACAGCCATGAGCGTCTGTAGCTCTGAAACTCATCTTTCAGAAGTAATTCCTAAGAGCAGAGCTGTTTTCCAAGATAAAAACTTCATATCAGCAGTAGCAGCTGGTTACAAAGGAGGCAGTGTGAGCTTTTCCAAGACATAGTTGAGGTCCCATGCAGGTATTGGTACTCTCCTTTGGGGTCTTACATATTTGGCTCCTCTGAGGTACTGCCTTAATAAAGGGTGAAAAAAAAGTGGTGGCTCTGTATTGTAATGAGCTGAAATGGCAGAGGCATGAATTTTAATTGATGAGAAAGATAGGCTTTTGTCCAGCATCACAGTTAAGTATTGCAAAATCTGAGGAATATTTGGTACCGCTGTATCAGTTCCTTGTGCCTGGTTTCAGGCACAGAATCTTCCATTTTCCAGCATAAGATTTTCTAGTACTAGGCCTTCTGGCTTCCAGAATGACATCCATCACAGCTTTGCTGAGTGGTGTTTTTTGTATGACTACATTATCCACCATGCTGCCAAGTTTAATGTCCTGAGTTGGCTGTGCACGATCTGATTGTTTTGCTGGGACAGTAGTCGAGGTATTTGAGGTAAGGTCCAAGCTGGGTATAGAGATAAGTTCCTTAGTATTGGATACCAGTACTGGTGTGGCCAGCCTGGGGCAATCAGTATCATCTTTGGCTTCTCCTGTCTGACCTTTAGGAGCACCTTGGAGAGGAGAGGCAGTGGAGGAAAGGCATATATCGATAGGTTTTTCCAGCTGAAGGATAGGGCGTCCACTTTCCATGCTTGTCTGTGATAAGTCCTTGTGCAGAATCTTTTTAGTTGGTAATTGAGAAGGGAGGCATATAGATCTATGTCTGGGCATTCCCATTTCCTTGTTATCATGCTAAAGACTTGTGGATCCAGCTTCCACTCATGGGGATCCATGAGGTTTCTGCTAAGTTCGTCTGCCAGAGTATTTTCCATTCCTGGCAGGAATTGTGCCTGCAGATGTACTTGGTAAGTCAAAGCTGTGTCCCACAAGATTATGGCTAGTCTGCAAAGGTGGGTAAGAATGTGTGCCCCCCTGCTTGTTTATATACTACATGACCGTGGTGTTGTCTGTCTTTATCAGTAGTTGTCCCGGTTGAAGTAGGTCCTTGAAGGCTGTCAGTGCATTTTCAACAGCTAACATCTCTTTTTGATTTATATGTAGATGCATTTGGTTTGAGGACCATGTGCCCTGAATGCATCTTCCTGCCATGTGGGCTCCCCAGACATAGTCTGATGCATCCGTTGTTAGTGTCTGCCTGGCTGGAGGTTGTGTGAATGGCTGTCCCTTGTTCTGGTGACAAGCCTTTGCCCACCATCGAAACTCCTGTTGCAGGCAGGGAACGAGAGTAATGACTGTTTCCAGGCTGTGGCAATGTTGAGTCCAAACACTTTTTAGGTACCATTGAAGTTTCCTCATATGCAGTCTTGCATATGGAATTAGCAGAATGCAGGAGGCCATGAAGCCCAAAGCCTGCAGAATTTTTCTTGCAGATAACTAGACCTTTGTTGCCAACATTTTGAAATAGGTAATCAGTTGCCTTTGTTTGTCTGGCGTGAGATAAGCCATCTGGGCAGTTGTATTCAAGCTTGCACCCAGGAATATTATCTCTTGTGAGGGTACTAGTTTTGATTTCTGTTTGTTGACTGTGTACGGCAGGCATGTTAGAAGTCTTTTTACAAATGCCAGATGTTGAAGTAGAATGTCCTTGTTCTCTGCTTGAATGAGACAGTCATCCAAGTAAGGATATATTTGTATTCCTCTTGTCTGCAGAATGCAATTACTGGTACCAGGCACTTTGTAAAGACCCTGGGCGCAGTAGATAAGCCAAAGGGCAGTGCAGAGAATTGGTAATGCATTGAACCAGCCTTGAATCTTAGGTATCTTCTGCATGATTGTCTGATTGGAGCATGCAGGTATGCCTCTTTTAGGTCTAAAGTCACAAGCCAAGCATTCTTGCCCAGCATGGGCAGAAGCTGCTGCAAAGTCAACATTTTGAATTTCGGAATATCCAGGAAAGTGCTTAGAATAGATAGGTCCAGTATCGGCCTCCAGGCCTTGTCCTTTCTGGGTACCAAGAACAGTCTTGAGTAAAATCCTTGTCCCTGCTCTTGCTCTGTTACTTGTTGAATGGGCCCCATGTCCATGAGGGATGAGACTTCTTTTTGTACCTCTGCCCATTGATTTTTTGGCAGATCTGTCCAGCCGTTTGTCTTTGGCAGAGTATGGAAATGGAACTTGTAGCCTTGTGACACTATGTTTAGAAACCACTTGTCCTGGGTTATGATGTGCCAATTTTGAGCAAAAAGTGCTAATTTTCCCCCTAAGGGTGCTGCCAGAAGATAAGTGCTTGGTGCTGGCAGGGGGAAGTCATTGGGACTGTTTTCTGTATGTTTGTGATCTATCTTCTCCAGCTTTGGAGATAGAAGCCCCCATTGCTTGGGCCTATAAGAAACTTGCGCCTGGCATCTGCCCCTACGGCATCTGGATCTGCCCCTTTGAGGTTTGTCTGACACAGGAAAGGACCAGTTTTTTGTAGGCCAGTGTCTACTAAACTTAGGTGGCTGTACTTGTAAAAAAATCTTTGACAGTTTGCATAGATTTAGCTTTGTCCTCCATTTTCTTTAACACCTCGTCTGTCTCAACAACAAACAAAGTATCATGCTGTAAAGGTGCATCTAGTAATTTTACTTTAACATCATCAGACAGGTTTTGTTCCTTTAACCAAGCATGCCTTATAATTACAGAACCCGTAACTGCAGCCCTGCAGGAGGCCTCCAAAGAATCAAAACCACATTGCAAAGTATGTTTTCCAAATTGTTCTGCTGCATACAATAAATCCTGCATTTCCTTGTTTTTTGCATATTCAGAATTTAACAACATTTTGTGTTTAAGCAATCCCATGACATGTTGCTGATACTTAAGCATATGAAATTGACAGTTTAAGGCCCTTATAGCCAAAGTTGCAGATGTGTAAAACTTTTTTCCCCATCTATCCAGTGCCCTTGAATCTCTGTCAGAGGGGGTTGGGTTTTTTGCAGTGGAAGCCTTATCTCCCTTGGGACCCTGTGAAATAGTTTCTGGGTCAGCAGCAGGGTTTCTAAAAAGAAATTTGTGTGAGTCAGGAACCCTGTAATATCTGTCAGGCTTAACAGGAGCTGGGGGAAAGGAGTCAGGGGTCAGACTAGACTCCGAAAATACATCATCTACAATGTCTAACACAGGTCGACTGGCTAGAGGCCTGTGCTGAGGTAGTAAAAGAAAATCCCCGAGCCTCTTTTTAGATTCTGAAAAATCTTGGCTCTCCCAGCAGAAATGCTCCCTCATGGTATGCAAGGTTTCCCCAAAGGAATAGTCCTCAGGAGGAGATGCTGAAGGTATAGATTCTTCAGCATCAGAATCCTCATAGGGGGGAAGGGAATATTCCTAATCAGAAGATGAATCAGAAGAAATAGAAACCTGATCTGAAGATTCATAGTCAGTGTCTTCCCTAGGCCTCTTATCAGGAGGGGGATGGGAACCCCTGATCATGGTAATCAAGTCTTCGGTCATTTTGAGCTTCTGTTTTTTGGGCATAGAGGCCTGTCCACGTGGCTCTTGAGTTTGTTTCCTTGCTTTAGAAGATGCTTTAGCCTTTGCTTTTGAAGCTGAAGTCATTTTAATGTAAAGATGTTTAGGTCTGAATACACCCTCAGAAGCCGTTACCTGCTCAGCGGCTCCGGATCCATCTGAGGGATTAGCGTCTGAGGCTCCAATACCTTGAGTATCCAGCGGCATGACTGACTCCACGTGGGAGTCAGTAGTGGCCTGTGACTCTAAAGCAGCGGGCGTCAGGGGCTGCGAAAGCACCTCACTGAGAACCAGTGAACCGGCGACTGGCTTAGGAGAAGCTTTGTCGTCAGTTTTGGGCCTCGGTTGTTTTTCTTTATCCTTTCCTTTGCGTTTTTTGTAAACTCCAGTAGTCAGATGGCTATCCAATGACATTTCAGGGTAATTAAACCTGCGTCCAAAAAAGTTTAAAGCAAAATCATACCAACGCTTAATAGTGCGTTGGTTAAATCTAGCACAAAACTGACAATCAGTAACGTTGTGATCAGGGCCTAGGCAAGGAATACAGTAAGAATGAAAATCCTTATGAGGTATTTGCTTTCCACAAGAAATACAATTGTTAACTTTTTCTGACATCGTTCTGGAGCAAGAAAAAAGTTTCCCCAACGGGGTACTTAGCTTTATTAAAGGCTTCGGATCTGAAACTCAAACACAAAAATCTCAGGAGTCGGCCGACTGGCATTTGTGAACTGCTTCTGCTTCGGACACCGCGCGGCAAGAAAGACTGAAGAAAATGCCGTTGGCTGCTTCTTTTATACCCCTGACGATCTGACATCAGCGAATGGGCAACAGCAGCCGTCGCAAGACCCAAGACTTTGGAATTCAGGCCGGCTGAGGGCAACCTGCCAGCAGAATTATCCTAATGTAATGACTGCAACAGTGAAACACGAAGAACATCTACAACCTCCTACACCAAAGACAAGTATACAATCTATTGTGCTACTAACACTGCTTTCAAATTCTGCAGCACAAACACTGATGGCCATTTGCTAAACAAAACAATACAGTCTCAAAATGAAACAGACTTAGCATGAACAGTGAACTTATCTTCCCATGAAATGACAATAAAGCCCACATTCAAAGAAAATGCATCTGGCCAGTGACAAATTTAAGTTTACCTTTGGGCTGTTTTCAAACCATAGATCCCTTGCATGCATTCTTTCGGCATGTGTTGTTTGATAAACCTTCTTGCCTGCATTAAATTAGACTCCTTGTATAATATAGCACTGCTTATTAGAGTGTGTTTTAAATTTTTAATTTTTAATTTTTTTTCCAGTATGGAATGAAACAAAACATATGAACCAATAATGACAAAACTACAAATTACAGAACATTTCATACCACAAAAGGCCACTCAAACTTCTGTCATTACAATCCACCAATTTTAGTCCACATACACAATCTCTGCAGAAGTAAAAGTCATCTGAACAATTACTTCTACAGTGAAGAGATCTATGTGGGCAAACAACTTAAAATTTCAGTGTTTCATGTACAAATGCAGTGCCTGCTGCCCTTATAGAATAAATTGCCCATACTACATTAAAAAAATGGTGAACTAATACTGAAATGAATAGCTGTCAAATGTACAGCATGTTCATAATTACTAGGCACCTCATCCAAAGGAGGACAGAATCAGGAGAGCAGCACCCCCATCCCCCTTAAAGGGCACTGCAACATCAGCAATCCATCTACATGGTGCGGGACTGAAACCCAAAACCAAAAGTAAGGATGCTATCTGTTGCGCTACTAACACTGCTTTCAAATTTTATAGCACAAGCATTGATGATGGCTAAACAAAATAGTTACACATTGAAAACAGACTTAGCAAGAGCAACAGTAAACTTCTCTTCCCTTGAAACTCAACATTCCTTGAAAATGCTCACTAAAACTCAAACTTCTTTGAAAATGTACTGAAACTCAACAGTCCTTGAAAATGCACCTGCCAGTGACAGGTTCATAACTGGTATAGAGGATTCAGATTCTGTTCACCAAAAATCAAGGTACAGGGTTTGAGTCTAAATAAGTTAAAGGACAACCACACCCTCAGACTCAAAAAACATTTATTTCATCATGGTTAGGTGTTTCCTACATTTTATCAGCACTCTGGGACTATTTAGAGCTTTTTAGATATTTTTATATGCAATGTCTGACTCTGACCACATGGGCATTTTGAAATAATTCAGACTGTTTACTCTGCCTCTAAGTATCCCAGAATGCATTGTTTGTCTCCAAAAAATTGCATCAGATCTGCCATGTTTTCCCTTAAGCTGCTGTCACTTCATTGACTTAACAGGCATTCACTGCTGTCTTAAAGTCCCCTACTTTTGGTTAAAATGTTATCCTTTTTCATTGACTACTTCAAACCCAAGAAGTGCAAATGCTACAGAACAGAATTGAAAAGTGCATTTTATTGCTTTTGTTTCTTAGAAATGCTAACTTGCTTTCTTTTGTGAAGGCTGAAATCTAGTTCTTCAAGGCATCTCCCCTCCCACTTCACACCTACCTTCCCTAGCTGTCAAAGAGCTAAGGGACCTGCCATCCCTAACTGGGGCATTTTATAAATACACACACACACACACACACACACACACACACACACTGTTTTGTGTGGCAGAACCCCCATCAAGCCAGCAGGCCTAGGTCACTGGGTACTGGAGCTAGGTCTGACAGAGATGCAAAAAATGGAGCACAGGCAATAAGATAATGTAGCCACCATGAAACAGCAAGTGCTCTCAAGGTCATTCATCATCACAACTCTCAATCACTACCTTTCCTAACATGGAACAAATGTTTAATATGTGGAACACTTACAAACGATGCCAAGAAGCTCACAGGATGGATACAATGTATTATATTTTAAAAGTTATTTTGATGAATTAATATGATTCAGTATTATTTAGCATGGATATTAGTTAAAAACTGTTAACATTGAATGTTTAAAACAAAACCTTCAATGTGGACAAATGTGTAACACAACCTTTTTTTTGCTCAAAATGAGGAATGTTCCTCATAATGAGGCAGACTAGAGAAATATACTGTCTCTCCATCTCTGTCACTGACAGTGAGAGGTGTTATGTAAACAAAACACAGACTGGCTTGTTTCATGCGATGGCAGAAGACTACTGCTAGATGTCAGTCATTCAGACTAAGTGATGATGTGACCTGGTTAAGCAGGCCAGTGGGCATCATGGGGCAGTGGCCATGTGATAGACACTGCAGCAGAGCTCATGGCAAAAGAAGGTGTCATGCCTATTCCTGAGGTGCATGTTGCAGCTTTGCAAGCTACATGCACAGAAACCGTTAGCTGAACTGTTGCTTCCTCACTGATCGCTTTGTTGAATTTCTAAACTGAACACTTGTAAATAGTGTTTATGTATCAGTAAACACTTGTTGTTTTGGTTTCCAGTTCTAAACATGCATTGAAGTTCGGAGAGTAGCTGCTTTTTATATGTATTTCATAATTGCAAGAACAAGGTGATCTGTGGCCCTCGTTCTGTTCTTTTTTAGCCTTTTTATAATAGGCAAGTGTACTGGTCCAAAGCTGGAATGGTTTTGGATAGGAACAGAACAGTGGTACAATACAAGACTGAAAAAACAGTAACAGCATCATCCACAACAACAGCTGATCATAATCTTTGCTATCTCATGTTTTCAAAAAAGGCAGCAATAGTAGAAAAGAGTTTGATCATTTGTTCTATATGAGGTGTGTACTTTTACTTGGATGAATGGTTTCATATGATGTTCACGACATAGGAATAGTCATGGAGCATGCCCACAGCAAATTATTTATTTAAAAAGAAAACATAGCAAATCAGTTTGCTCACTGTGGACATCCAAAAAAAAAAACTGTGATTGTCTTCACAGCACTCCCCCTCCACCTGAGCAGCCAATCACAGATCTTTGTGCAGTGTACACTTGTGATAACATAAAATGGGAAAGAAGTGTGCTGGAGTATCTCAGACATCCATGTATGACATTTTTTTCTTTACTTTATGTTTCCCTTAAAGATAAATGATGAATATGTATGTATATGCTACTAGCTGCACTGACAGGTGTGTCATCCTTAAGATGAACCTTTAAACTGAGGTCCAGTCTGCTTGAGTTGGTGGCAGCTCAGGTGAATATAAAAGGTCCCACAGTACCTATCAAAATAGTAGGAGAAGTTCCCTGATGCCCTGGCCAAATTCTCCCTAGTGGTATAAATACTACTTCAGTTTCCATTGAAAAGAGGCTACTAGCATGGTCAGATGAACCTGGTTAACAAATGATGAATAAATAAAACCTTTTAGCCCGTGAATCAAGGACAAAGACCCAACAATCAGGAACAGATTTTAAATATTTCACAACTATACTTAGAAGCTTGCATTAGCAAGCATTTTCTGAAGGACACAAAGTATGAAACTCACATGCCTGACATTATTTAGTGACTGCAATCCACAACAATTTGCCAGAAAGCCACAAATTTTACAAATAACCAGCCAAAATAATTCTCTTTTTTTTTCCTCAAGAATTCTGGGCAAAGCCAAAAATAATTAGTGGGGGGCCCAAAAGGGAGAGATTTTTAATACTGTTTTATCTATTTATCAACCAAGTAAACCCAGTGGAGAAAGTATCCCTTTTCAGGGGTGACCCATGAGTACTGTCTGAGTGACTCACTTTAAAAGTACTGAAATCAATGCATTAAGACAAACAGAAATACGCAGAACCATATGAAACTTTAATCATGTTTAATAAAATTTAGTTACTATACAGATGTAGCCCAAAAATACCAAACAGTAGTTGCATGAAATATGTAACAAGCAGAAACATCAAGATTACTTACAAGGTAACATCAAAACAAGGGCACAAAACCTATTTACCCAGCAGTGTGAAACAGAAAGCAATAATGGGCCAAAGTAATGAAAGGGCACAAGATGCCTTAATAAATTCATAAATGTGAGCCACTGTTATTTGTATACTGTACATTGTTTTTGTTATATTACAATGTGACCCAGTCTGAGGCTGTAATTGGTCATTGTTTGATCAGGGTTCTATGCCAATAAACACATTTAAATAAAGAAAGAAAGAAAGAAAGAAATGCTGTGGCAGTAATAAGACACACCACATAGTCTGTCACAGTGAGTAAATTCTGTAGTACAAAGACATATACCATTGTGGGAGGAACAGGCATGCTTCTCACATTGTTAAACAAAAGCAGGTATGAAGACAGCTTGTCTGGATGTCACACACCATTCAGTAAGACAGGCAGGATGTAGGGCCCTCCATTACATCTTAAATAGCATACTGGCATTTGCATGCTAAGGACAAGTTAAGCTATAGATCCAGTAATGTCAAAAACCAAAAAAGGAATGGAAAAGAAATTAAAAGGCACACATCACTGGGACAGTGGTGAGATGTCACTCATGATGCATTGTCCCTAGTGAATAGCATGGTGCAGACATCAGCGTCTCTTTTGGGAATAGCAGGGCATGTTGGTCATGCTGTGGAACCTGTAGAGGTAAGAAGGCAGGTTGTTTATCATGTAAGGCAGAAACTAGTTAGGACCTGCCTCTAGGTCTAAGGAGGAGGAGGATGGCATATACCAGACTGTAAACCATGTCCTTCATAGATATGATGACCTGAAGATATGGCAGTCTGCACTGTTGGAGAAGATTAGGAGGCTTGAGTTACACACTATTAAATGAAATATACTCAACTTGGTGAGCTTCTTTGAGATAGCCACCAAAGCAATGGAAGAAAGCAAAAGAGTTCACACTGCCTATCTTGACCTGGCCAAGACATCTAACACAATACCTCACTCAGTTATTGTTGACAATCTCACAAGGTTTGGTATAAACCTTTATGTTACCTGGATAGCTAGCTGGCTCACAGACAGGACCCAGGAAGTTAGAATTGTGGAGTCCACCTCTGCAAAGATACCGGTCACAAGTGAAGACTCTAAGGGATCAGTACTGGGACCACTCATTTTGGCATTTACTTCTTGAAGTCAAGGCCAATGTCAAGGGCCTCTGGCTAACAGCATTTCAGACAACTGCAAATTAGTAGCAGTCATAGAATCCCTCAACAAGAAGGGTTGACATAGACAAATAACTTACATCAAGTTACTATTTACACAACTCCATCCTGCAGGAATCTCAAACTTTCTGAACTAGCAATAATATCTTGTGAAACATGTATTTTGTATATACTATATTTTGTATCAGCCATTACTTAAGTTTTGTACTACAAAGTTTTGTATTACAAAGACATGTGTCTGCAGCATTTCTCCCCGGGTCTCTGCTGAAAATTGGCTTCATTCCAAGTTGGACTTTCCCGGTTAACAAATGTTAAATAAATAAAAAATAAAATAAATAAAATTGTACTATGTTGAGTGTTGTTCATTTTCATATTAGCACTGTTAACTGAATTACTACTGCTTTATACTCTAAAGAATATATTTTATTACTTTTGGAGCTTTTCTACCTGAGCATGTGCTGAAAATGGGCTCCCAGCCCAGTCGAACTTCCCCGGTTAACAAATGTAATAAATAAATAAATAAAATCAAAGCCACGGACTTAAACTAAATGTAAAGAAATGCATAATAGTATCCTTCAGAAAGTCATCCACTCCTGGTTCATAGGTTCATAGGTTCATACTAAGCTATCTGCCCTAGGGCATTTATAAGCCTAGCCAGAATGTGTTTGGCTTTCGCCACCCATTTTAAATTTATTTTGCTATGCCCTTTTTTGAGGTTAGTATACTGTGCCTCTGTCTAACAGTGACACAGAAGTGATACCCGGGGGAAACCTAGGATCTCCCATCCACTCATTCTATCATTTTGACAACACACCCCTAACAGTTGACCTAGTAGTCAGGGATTTAGGGGACACACATAGACAGTAATCTAGCCTTTGACCATCACGTGTCTACAGTAGTGAAGAAATCATTCTGTGTTGTTTAACTTATAAACAAAGGTGTGGCATCTAAGTCCAAGGAGGTCATTGTTCCACTGTATTCAGCATCAGTCCTATCACTGCGTACAGTGCCCCTTTTGGTATATACCTATTCAGGCACATCTAACAGTTGGAACATCCATAGACTTTCCTTACTAAAAGCATACAGGGTGTAAGTAACATGTCCTATGCAGACCGCCTCAATGTGCTATCCCTATATTTTGTCTACTACAGACTGTTGAGGGAGATCTATGCCTGGCATATACATCATTGTCAGAACCCACCCTAATGGACAACCTGCATATATGTAAAACAAACAGCACCAGAATTACCTGTTTAAGACTTACCTTGACTGTGATATGAATAGGACCTGCTGGAGAGACATGTATGTATCCCAGAGACTATGCCTTCTCTGGAATAGGCTCCCCATCCACATGAAGCAGAGTTCCTCCCTAACCCAATTCAAGTGTTACTTGGACAATTGGATTAGAAACAGGAAATTCATCCTTGGTTTGGCATCTATGTCTCTAATGAGCACAGGAAGCCTGTAAATGGTTCATCTCCCAGGCCCTTGCTTATAAATGTTTCCTCTCCCAAGTCCTTGCTTGCACTTATCAAAGGTAACAGAACGTGTCAGAGATTTGGGATACATGGCTAGGCTTATGAAGGTCCTAGTGGTTGTTAGCCTAGTACACGTCTATGACCCTATGACCCTATCTCATTTCCTCCATGGAGTCCCTCTGTTATTTGTCAGTATGGTATTCCTATAAGCATCATAATGAAATAAACCTTAGTACATCATGCATTTCTGTTTGTGGTGGATTGAAATTAATTAACAGCCACAAGCATATGCCTTTCAACTGCTATGATTTAGACATAGCACTATGATTTTTGACTTTAGAGTTTGCTGTTCTCCTTCTAGATTTACTGACTTTCTTTTGATTTCCCTCACAAAGGTAGACCTGCTCAATGGTGTATATATTATTAAACAGCTGAAATAATCCACTCCGAAGATTCAGTCTAAATATCTATATGGTATAGCAACTAAAGAAATTCTATTCCAAAAAATAAGAAAACGCTCCTCTTTGTGCCACCTGCTATGATTTTAAAGGCCAATGCCATGATGTTTAATGTTCAGAGGATGAGATGTACAAGTCTGTCTCTGAATCACATGGTATCCATATGATGGACTGAAAGGCCTCTATGCTGCTTCTAGCTTGCATTGTAAATGTCATCTCCTAATCTGGCATCAAATGTCAATGAGTTAATGCCTTATACAGAGGTGTGAAGACTACAGATTTTCTGCTAAAGTGTTGTCATCTTCTTCACTCCCCTTTTTCCAATTTTTACATGGGGTCAGGGTGTCACATCAATATTAGTCAATGGACCAAATAACCTGAAGGCATGACCACATGCCAAGTGGCTTTTCTGCTAGATATCCCCATAATATAAAGTTTTATGAGCAGTCAAGTGCTTCAGCATGGATGGGTGATCTCTTTGAATATATTGTAATTAATACACTGTAATATGTAATATGGTGCCAGATGTTAAAAATAGCAATGATTATCCTTGTCTATGAATTGTGTTAGCAGTGTTACTTATGATGGATTGCTCTTTACTTATGATCAGTACACCAGCAGTTGGCTTGGTACAGAGTTACATATCAATTCTACTGCTGTGTTACTCTGCCTATATTGCATTGTATAATTTTGTATACTTTTTCCTATACAATAATCCTAAACACTAAGTACCATGACTATGAATCCCAAATTTACTTTCTTTTCCCTTATGAAAAAGTATCTCTCACTATTAAAAAGAGTTCAGAATGTTGTTAGTAAGTATATTGCAGAGGTTAAAAAGCAGATTATGAGGCAAAGAACTTTTATCTTTTCTGTGTTTTCTGTTGCATGTAATCTTTTAAAAGGTGATGTCTTTTTAATGTACAAGGCTATAAACTCACCTCTGCTGTTCCACAGTATGCCTTTGAAAGACTTAACCATGCATGTAAGAGGCATGTTGCTAATAAGCTACTGAAAATTATTGTAAACCATACCTCTCAACCTCTCAGTGCAAGAAATCAGGACAAAGCCCAAAATAATGGGAGATAAAAGCTCAAAAATGGGGTCAGATATTAACTATTGCGCTTATAAACTTAGAAAGTTGCTAGAATGATATATTTTGCATTACTATGCATTTTCTGAAGGATATGAAGTAAGAAACTTACATGGCTATAATAGGTTAGTACTAGGCTAAATGCCCTTGTGAGCCATTGCAAGCCTAGCCAATTATCTCTTGTGAGACTCAAACCCTGCACCTTGTGCTTGTAAGGCAAGCACCTTAACCATTAGGCCACCCTCCCAATTATGTCTACAATCCTCAATGATCCTCGATGATTTGCCAGAAAACCACAAATTGTATGAGAAATAGACCAAAAATATGAAGTAAAAATCTGGACAGCTGACTGATATGTTGTAAACAAAACATGGAGAATATATTGTTTTGTTTTTCAAGACATGAATTGACTATGTAACAAACATCCATTGACCTACACTGTAGGTTTAATATACCAGAATTTGAGACTAATGTACCTGCCTATATGGGTGAATAAGTTCTAGATTTCTGCTTGTAAACATGTCTATTAACATATAAACCTATTTCAGATTTTTTTCAGGCAGGAAAAGACTACAAAGTCAACTATTTGCCGACCTGCTGTTCTTCCTCATTATTAGAGTTACAAAATAAATTATTGCAGAATCAAACAGTATCTAAATCAGTTAGCCACCCCGAGCAGCAAGTTGACAGTCATGGTTAACTAAGAGGTGTGAAAGACAATAAACTTGACACTGCCTGCTGAAATGTGAGCAGATTCCGGTTTTTTTTCACTAAATGAAATTATTTTTTTATAATAAAAAGTAACTTTATAGTCATTATTTGAAATGACAGAAGAAATGGCCTATTAGATAGTTGCCATCACACAGATACAGTAATTTAAAATGTTTCACTGACATGTTTTATTTATTATTTTGTTTATTCATATCTGTTAACTGAAATAGAACACTCACCTACGTGGACCTTTTTCAGTCTCAGCCTGACTGCAGCATATAATTAAGTGACTTCCCCTAAGTGGCACAGAAGGTAAATGGAGGCTGAGAGAAACAATCACTTGACTATGAGAAACAGGTCTCTAACAGTTCATATATTTAATGCTCTGTTCGGTAATGAATCTGACAGAAACAGCATTCCACATTATTTCTAATGAATATAGTGAGCTGCATGAAGGAAAAGGAGCAGTAAATCAGGTCATATTGTGGAACACAGAGTGGACTAGAGTAAAAAGATCTTTTAGATGAAAAATAAATCAGTATGGCAAGCTTCATGTGTATTTCTGTGTAAAATAAATTATAAAAAATTCTAACAATTTGGATAGATTTTGAGGCAGAAGTTCAGTATTCCACATATGATAAAATGTTTTCCTTTTTTCCAGTATCTGGCTAACTAGAACTATTAATTGTTGCATCACTTAATTGCCACACAGTTTAATATTTTCCTCACTTAATAAGAGACAATACAACTTATTTCTGAGACAAGATGGGTTGTGCATGAAAATGCTCTTTGAACTGGTATACTTACCCATTTAACAAGTGTATAAATCAACAAACTCCTTAGGATGGTGTTATGGTGCAGCTACACTATATAGTGCTAGCTGACGTTTTCACTTTGTTTTGGGCTCTATAATGGAATGTGCACCACCAGGTTTTTCTCCTCTACATCCACATACATGGTGAGAGGTAATTACCGACAAGGGTCAGGTAAGTTTTCCATGGTGGGTATAAAATGTCTTATACTCTAATAGTGCCTTTTACTTCACTCTGCATTGACCACTAAATTATACGCACCTTGCTTAAGTTTATGATTTTTAAATCAATTCACTGTCTTTCAGTTTTGTATATCAATATATAAATAAAATATGAAGACAGAGTAAAAAGGTGAACTAATTGGAATGCTCCCCTGAGTTAATATATCTATTTGCTTAGCAATAATCTACTGGAGCAGTATGATTACTTATAAACTCATATTCATGTCTCTAAAGATGAAATAATAATAATAATAATAATAATAATAATAATAATAATAATAATGATTATGATGATGATGATGTGCTCCAGTGGAATAATTAAATGGTTTAATTGTCAGTCAAAAAGACAATCAAGAAGCAATGTTTTTGATACAATGAATTCTGAATAGTGGAACAAGGCAAGGAATCAAAGAATTTTTGAATAAATGGTCTGCTTAAATTTTTTTTTTTCTGGCGATGAAACTGGCCTAAAAAACAATAGCTGGGTTCAGAAAACACATTAAGCAATTTGGCTAATGCTTAGCATTAATAAGAAATTAAAAAAGGAAATAAAAATGATTTATATTCCAGCTAACTGATAAGCTGCTTTAGCATGGTCTACTGAGACACAAAGCAGCTTAACTGAGTTGTACTGTACTCAAAGATGCATCATCTCCAATGATATGATGTAGCCCTTACATCTGGGTGGTGCTGGCACTCACCAAGCTGTGAGAGAATCCCCGGGATTCAGTAAAGTTTCGTGCAGGAATAGCTTATTCCTGCATGGAAGCAACCATTTAGGAGCAGCACGGCAGCGCGCCATGCATAGTAATGAAGGTGCACTGCCTCTGCTCCTAAATGGACATGGAATGTGGACGAGTGCAGGGGGTGTGTCTGAGAGCAAAGCTCTAACAATACACATGCCACTGCACTCAGAAATGCCGTTCAGCAATAACAATGAGCGAGAACCCCAGCGCTATCAGGTTTTACCTCATATCATGCGTTCCGGCCCCAAAATCAGGAAAATACCAAGATATCCATATTCAACAAGGACACCCACACCACAAGACTGGTGGCAACGCATGATGCAACGGAGACCATCCAGGTGACTGCTCTGCAAATTGTAGCATGTTACAGGCCACCCTCACAAACTCAGGAACCTCACATGGCCTTCCTGAAAACACTAGAGGGGATAAATGTATCACCAAACACCATCATACTAGGTGACTTCAATTACCCAAATATAGACTGGGAACACTACTCAAGCCCAAACACCCTAGCCCAAAAGTTCCTGGAATTCATAAACTCAAATGCCATGGAACAACTAGTCACCATCCCCACAAGAGGAGATAACATACTTGATCTCATCATCACATGGGAGCACAATGTTCAACATCACTGGTGAGATCAGATCACAAACTAATCTCGCTGGAGGTCCTCATCCCACCCACCTGAAATAAAAAGACCACAGTAAAGAACTTCTCAAAAGCCGACTTCACACTTCTAAAGACTAGTGTGGTCTCCTTCAAGGCCCGGAAAACAGTACTCAAGCCGCTGAATCACTTACAAATGCCTTCTACCAGCACCTGCAGGACTGCATGGATAAGGCAATCCCAAGCAAAACAAAGACTCTTTGTACCAAAGGCAAGCCCAGTCTGGTGGACCCCAGCCATAAACAAACTCTACAACAAAAGGAGGAAGCTACTACAAGATAGAGCAAAATCCTTAAAAGGTAAGACACCCTTGATCACTATAAGTAAAAACTAAGAGCTCTCATAAAATCATCCAAAGCAAATGAGAGAAAATAGCTAAAGACTCAAAAGACAATCATAAGGCCTTCTTTAGCTATGTTAGAAACCTAGGAGGAAACTCCCAGATATGCTCAGAACTAGTTCAAAAATGATGTGAAGATTACTGATCCTACAGACATTGCCAACATACTGGCTGACAGGTTCAGTGCAAACTAAAAGGAGAGATATCTATACCAAATGATTGCAGCCCCCAAACATCTCCAGCCCAAGTGAGAACTGCTCCAGCATCCATGGGACCTGATGGTGTCCCCGGCTGTGTGCTCCCTCAATGAAGAATTAAACCCACAGCTAGGACAGCTGTTTAATCAAAGTCTTACCTCTGGACTGCAACTGTGGTCCCACTTCACAAAGGCGGTGCCTCCACCGACCCTGGAAATTACCGCCCATTAGCTTGACAAGCCTTATCTGCAAAGCCATGGAGAGGATCATAATGGACCTCATAAATAAAGACATAGGAATTTGCAGACTTTGGATCCAACCCAGTTTGGCTTTGTCAAAGACAGATCATGCCTTTTAAACTTGGTTGACTTTTTAAACAGTCACCAAAGCCATTGATGAGGGAAAGGCAGTCCATACAGCCTACCTCGATCTGGCTAAGGCCTTCGATACAATACCCCACTCGGGTATCATTGAAAAACTCATCAGCTTAAATGTTAACCCATACATCACAAGATGGGTTGCAAACTGGCTGAGTGACAGAACCCACAGGGTCAGAGTTGCTGGCGCCATGTCAGACTCAAAGCCTGTCACAAGTGGTGTCCCACAGGGCTCAGTCCTGGGCCCACTCTTGTTTGGCATCTACTTTTCAAGTACAAGCAAACACAGGAGGGTTATGGCTGACAAAGTTTGCAGATGACTGCAAACTGGGCCATAGTAGAAAACACATCTGACACAGATATCCTTCAGAAGGGTCTCACAGAAACGGATAACTGGTGCCAGAGCCACGGCCTAAAGTTAAATGCCAAAATGCATAGTCATCCCTCGGGAAAAACAAGGTTACCCCTAGCTACCAAATAGGTGGCAATCCACTGAGCACAGAAGAAGTTATCAGGGACCTGGGGACCCAGGTTGATAGTAGTCTGTCATTCGACACCCATGTAGCTAAAGTAGTTAGGAAGACCTTCTACATTGCCCACCTTATCATGAAGGGATTCTCATCTAGATCAAGGGAGGTTATAGTCTCCCTTTACTCATCACTCATCAGACCAATGATTGAGTACAATGCCCCATTCGAATGTATCTGACCCGACACTTGCAGCAGCTGGAGAGGCCACAAAAGTTCCTCACCAAAAGGATAAAGGGTCTCAAAATCTATCCTATGCTGCCCGACTGAAAGAACTCCAGCTCTATTCTTAGAGGTGACCTTTGCCTAACATACAAGGCCATGTCAAACCCAGATTTGATGAATATGCTTCACCTCAAAAATCTAGATCCATCAGAGCCACAAGGCGGGAGACTTAAACCTCGACACGGCTATTAATAGGACGTGCTGGAGGGATAGATTCATCACCCAAAGACTCCTATGCTGTGGAACAAAATCCCGGTACATGTGAGGCAGAGCACGCTGGCCTTGTTCAAGAGAAATCTTGACCAATGGATGGGAGATCGCAGATATACCCCAGGGATTACCTCAATGTCACTGCTCGACAGAGGCACAGCAAAATAATGGGTATAGTTCCCCATACTAAAGGGGTGGCGTAAGCCACAAAACGATGGGCTAGGCTTGTAAATGCCCTCGGGCAGATAGCCTAGTATGAACCTATGAACCTATGAACCTATGAGAAGACTCAAAGGAGGTTGCATACCTCCTAACTGTAGAAATCATTGCATAATGTCCACATATGTTGCCCATACAGTTGGCCTGTACTCCAGTTGTACCCTGAAATCATGGAATGATGTCAGGAATGAAGCCATGAAATAATGGCATACATATGAATATCAGACACCAAAATCCATCAAAAAACATATATTAAAACCAATCATGTTACTCTAGCAACTGTCCCAAGTTTATAAGAGCAATAATTAAAATATGTCCGTAGTTGGACCTCATGTTGTCAAGCTTTGTCCAGATAATGTGCATTAAGAGGTAGAGAGGTATGAGGGTTGCTATGATGTCTGCCAAATGTGCAGATGCATGCAGGAATCCATAGCAATAAGTGTAACTTGCCCCTTTCAAGAGAAAATAGCAGTAGAAACATTTTTTATCAAACAGATTAAATTTAACCATAGGTGCGCGGATTTGCCCATTGCTTAGCTCTGCATACTGTAGCTTAAATGGCACAAGAAGATAAATAGCAAGATGCATGCAAATAAAGCAACACTGCAGTAGTGTAGTGGTCAGAGTGTTCGCTTTGCGAGCTATCATTCCCGATTCTATTCTCACTGTAATAAATTCCATTTTCCATGTGAAATCACTTTATGAACATTTTTTTTGCTGTATACCCTACTAAATAACATATTTGTGAACTGGAGTACTGCATTAAATACAGATGTGAGGTGTCATTGTAATAATGTAAAATCCACAGATAAACACAAATGCCCCATGCAGTATATGTACACATGAATCAGGGATATGAATTGAGGGTATAATGTGTAATGAATGATAAATCCATAAAGTGTCCAAATCCACCACCTTCTCAAGAGCCATGCTACATTTCTGTCTAAATTAGTGTGGGAGTAAGCGGGAGTAAGAATTTGTAAGCAGTAGTAAGTGAATTTAAGCCCATTTGTGTGGGGGGTAAGCAATGCACACACAGGTTAAGCAATATTGAAGCTAACTCCCTGCAAATATATTTAATCGGAAGTTAACATTGCTTACTGTCACACAAACCCAAGCATACCTGATTACAATTGCCTTATTCAATCTGTACCCAACAGCCACTGTTCTGCACAGCAACAAAGTAAACAGCCCTTGCAGGTCTTGAGCCCAGGACCCTGTACACTATAGTCATAGTAGTTAACCAGTAAGCCATCACAGCAGTATATAAGACTGAGGTGTCTCCAAACAGATCCTCACTATAGGAAAATCAAAATTTACATGTGAAAGGAATCTATATACAGTTTTATGTTATATAACCTACTACATAACATAAATATGTGAACTGGAGTACTACAATAAGTCCAGATGTGAGGTGTCATTGTAAAAAAGTGTTGAAATCCCCCGGTAAATACAAGGAACCCATACAGTGTACGTACACATGAATCATGGATACCAAACACATATATAACATGTAATTTATTTATTTATTTATTTTTATTTATTTGCTTACAATTGCCTTATTCAATCTGTACCCAACAGCCACTGTTCTGCCCAGCAACAAAATAAACAGCCCTTGCAGGTCTTGAGCCCAGGACCCTGTATTTTATTATTTACACTCGTACATTTTCTGCCCTTATTAATTAAAACACTACTACTATATAAGTAAATTACCTCGATGCTAAAGAATTTGATTTTCCCAGATACCTGAGACTACAATAATCAAGGTGAAACTGAGATCCCTGTGTAGTTCATATTAATAGAATTTGGTTTAGGTTCTGGCTCTATAAACTGATTAAGTAAGGGAAATACGAACATTTGCCTCTGCTGAAGCCGTACTGCTACCCTGAGACTTGGAATAGTAGCAGCGTGATTGTTATTTTTAGTTGCATTATTTACAGAATGCTGTAAAAGAGCTGAAACATTTTTATTACTGCTCACCTAAATCTACATTAAACGAGTTGTCTGTAACTGCTAAAGATAGCTACTTGTTATGTACTCGTCACTTACTACTGGCTACCATGTTCAAATTGTACTGGGTCCACTTTTTAGTTAAAAACTCTGTTTCTAGCTTGTATTAAACACTATTCGTTGTTGTTATCCTGATTTGACAGCCAACTACAGCTGCTGTCTTACAGATAGTCAAGTTATTTTCTAATTTAGGTGATTGCTCTGTGTTGACGACCTATGCATTGTTGTTTTTAATTCTGTTGCTGAAGCTTATTATTTGAACATTGTGCTTCTGACCTATTAATTGATGTCTACTCCTGGTGCATATGATTTATTTTGTACCAAGTTATTTAGTTCTGTTAAATCTGTATTGCTAAAGAAACATCTCTCTTGCTTTGCCTGGAGTTACTTTTAACCTTCTTCTCCCTTTATTCTATTTTTCCCCAGCTGCTCAAAGATTTTATACTCACCTTTTCCACTTCTGGTTGTGCCCAATTGGACTCCAAAGACCAGCTAAATCCACCTACCTAAACCTGCTTGGGTATTTCCTTACCTGGGTAATCTATAAGCCACAGCAACTAATATTGTATGTTACAAACTAAATCAATTTTTGTTTTTCTGTTAGTACTTTATGTATATACTAGGCCACTATACCTCCTAGGTGTACTACTTAAACTGCCATATCTGCCAGCAGCCATATCCCCCTCTGTTTTTTTACTATTGTTGCCCTCCACTATCTGTCTCTATGATACTGCAGCCCACAATCTGTATTGTAGTACCCCTCTAAACTCTCCCTTCTCCATTACTTTTCTTTTTATTTTTATCCAACTACTGTGATCTCTTTACAAGGCACTTACAGGCTTTGGCCACTAGATGGCAGTCTATACCTACCTCTAATCCCACTTTATTTATCTTCCTTCCTCCTAAATTAACTCTTTCACGCTTGTTGCACTCTTCTCCTTTACCATCTTCTTCCATAGAACTTTATACCTTGCACCTATCTCCTTCCATAGTCCTTATAAACCCTTTACCTAACCCTCCTCTCCACCTCTACTACTCCTAGGTTAACCCTTACTCTCCCAGGTTTCCCCTCTATTCTACTTCCCCCTTCCTTAGACTCTCAACTTCTGCCTTTTGACTTACTGCCTCCTGTTCTTACCTTCCACCTTACTGATTATTTCTTCTCACTGCTTTCACCTTACCTGGGTCTGCCCCGCTTCATTCGCCCTACGAGCTCACTCCGCTCCCCTACCCTACCCCCAATTCCCTCCCACCCCCAGTGGTCCTAGCCATATACCTCACTTAATCACTCCCCTTTTTTCTTAACCAATCACACAGCTCTACTTCACTAAGCCACTCCACTATCTCTTTCTTATCTAATTAGTTCACATTACCACTCACATGAACTGCTCCTATCTTACCTATCCTTACCATCCTCTATACTAACTACCTCCCATTTTACCTCCTTTTCAACCTCCATTAATTTATTTCTTGTATATTATAAACCTCCCTCATTCTCCTAAAACAACCTTATCTTTTTTTCAACCTCACCAAGTCACACAAGCTAAACTCACCTACATCTACTCACCACCATGGCCCCAGCTCTCACAACTAATTTCACACACATGTTACTTTTAACTACCACAATAGCCTCACTGACCATACCTTATTCTCTCACCTTCTTTGAAAATCTTACTCTACTTGAACAAAATCAACATTTCCAACAAACTTTATCATCTTCTTTCACCTTCACCCTTAACCACAGTAACATCACCTCTACCTCAAATTATATACTACCAAAATATCACAGAACAACTCATGTGATGTACTTCTCTATCAAAAAAATTCTTAACAATTCCCACAAAATCTTTAAATTCCCACATTATCTCCAATATCTCCTCTACTTACACGGGGATATTCATCCAAACCCTGGTCCCAACAATGACAATAACAATAGCCTTAATAATGTAACTTTACCTAAACATTCTATACTAGCTAAAGCACCTAATTCCCTTCTGATAGCCCACCTTAATATTAGAAGTATCAACAATAAAATTTCCCACCTGCACTCCTGGATTTACACTCATTTGATATTTTATGTCTTACAGAAACCTGGCTAAAACCTGCTACCCTAGACCAGGAAATTACCCCTCCAGGTTATAGTATCCTTAGATGTGACCGCAAAACCAAAAAAGTTGGAGGCATAGCCATTCTCTATAAATCTAATCTCCAGGTTTCCCTCTTTAATGAACTACCATCATTAGATGCCAAATCTGAAATGTTGTCTACCAAACTCCAAATAAACAACTCCAAATCTATCTACCTAATTTGTATGTATCTTCCCCCTGGTAAAAATACAACTATTCTCGAAAACTTACTTAATTACCTCTCTACCCAACTACCACAGGAGACCATTGTACTGGGTGACTTCAACATAGACTGGCATACCTGCAATTCCCTAAACCCTACTAACCACTTAAATCTCTTTGGATTCACTCAACTTATAACCACTTCTACTAGAATCCACAAACCTAACAGGAAAGAATCTACTCTTGACTGGATCCTTATTAATAACCACCCTAGCAATTATACTCCAGGAACCCTTCCCGACAATATCAGTGACCATATGGTCGCTTACATAATCAGACAAAAACTTCATATCCCAACTACTCATAATCTCAAAACTTCCCGCTCAAAAAAATTCTTTAACCCGGATAGTTTCCTTAACGAATTGCAAGCATGTGACTGGTCACCACTGACCCATCTTGAACTTGATGAGGCTGTGACCTACTTCAACACTAACTTTCTTCAGATACTAGACTACCACGCACCTTACCACTCCACTAGAATAAAAAACAAATCTGCCCCATGGCTTAATAAACAAACTAAGCAAAAAATGCTCCTTAGAAACAAAATATGGGCTAAATGGAGGGCTACCAAATGCCCATCTGATCACCTCCTCTTTAAAAAATTAAGAAATGCCACCAAGAAGGACACTCTTAGAGACAAAAAAGACTTCTACCTTCACCTCCAACAATCCACTCAACAAACTCCGCAAAAATTTTGGTCAGGGTTAAACAAGCTTCTTCAGCCAGGTCACTCTACTACTCCTGCCCCATAAGGTTTCAACCATAGTAATTCCAACCTGATCCCTGATGCCTTTAATAACTACTTTACAGAAGCCATTCAATCCCTAGCCAATTCTCTTCCTCAACCTACTGCCTTTCCACCTAATACCTCCAAGGCTTCACCTCCTACCTTTCATATACACCCTGTTCCTACATCTCTTATCTACAAGCTACTTAAAAAACTGAAACCTTGCACCCCTTCTGCCGAACATCTCCCATCTGAATTCCTACAAATTGCCGCAAAAGCTATAGACTACCCCATATCTATCCTTATTAACAGAACTATCTCTGAAGGCAAAATCCCTACCATATGGAAAGTATCCCACATCATCCCTCTACATAAAGGTGGATCTTCTATAGAGCTTTCTAACTATAGACCTATTGCCTTACTCTCCCCATTAGCCAAGATAATGGAAAAATGTATTCACAAACAACTACTCAACCACCTACTACAAAATAATCTACTAGCCAACTGCCAACATGGCTTTAGACCATTCCACAGCACAACTGCCCTTCTATCCTTCAGTGACTTTATAAATAAAAATCGTAACAATAACTCCTTTTCCTCTGCGCTATTTATAGACCTGTCAAAAGCCTTTGATATGGTTAACCATAACTTACTTCTAGACAAACTAAAGTATCATTCTCTTGATCCACTAGCATTACAATGGTTTAGTTGTTATCTTCTAAACAGACAGCAAGCAGTACTTTGGGACAACAAACTGTCTTTATTACTTCCAGTAAATATTGGAGTCCCACAAGGCTCTATCTTAGGTCCCCTTCTTTTTTCCATATTTATCAACGACCTCCATATGAACATACCTCAAGCCACCTGCATCCAATATGCAGATGACTCAACCTTAATCTGTACTGCTAAGAACATAGCCTCCCTCCAGTCCCTAACCCAAACTGTTTTCCAAAATGTAGAAAACTGGTTTATGCAACATTGCCTCCTGCTTAATCCCAAAAAAACAAAACTACTGCTTTTTACTCCATCTCATAAATCACCCACTCCATTCTTCTCTATTACCTCTAACAATGCTACAAACATAACCCCTGATACTACCACCCGCCTACTAGGTGTTACAATTGATAACCGTCTTAACTATGATGACCATATTAACTCCACCATAAAGACTGTTAACAAAAAACTTGGAACCCTCTATAGAATTAAACCCTTCCTTATCCCCACAGCCAGGAAAACTATTGCCCAAACCCACCTCATTTCTACCCTTTTCTATGCCTCAGCTATATATACAAACCTATCTAAAAATAATATCTCAAAACTTTCTACCTGTTATAATAGCATAGCTAGATTTATCACAAGCTCTCCATTTCAAACTCACCATTGCCTTAACCTTAAACAACTAGGATGGCTAGAATTGCAGAACCATATACTCTGTCAACAGTTACTTATCACTAAAAAGATCCTACACCACCCCAATAACACCCCTATCCTCACTAATCTGATTACACCATATAAAAACCTAGCTACACTACGTTCTGCTAATAAACTCCTGGTCTCATCAGTTAAATCTAACAACAAAGCTGGTGACTCACTTTCCTCAAACACTATAGGTAAAAACTGCAATCAGCTCCCTCCTGAACTTTCTACTCCAGCTTCTACTTCTCTATTCAAAAAGCATATTAAAGAACATCTTAAAACTCAGTGGCTTTATCCTTGTGCTAACCCAGACTGAAACTTTTCCCCTCCTGCTCATACCCCTTCCCCTCTCCCCTTACCTATACCTCCAAATCTACTGATTTCTCTTTTTTTCTAATAGTAATAGGATAAATGTAAGGACCTGACTCTGTTTGCCCATACCCAGCTTGTGCTTAGTGTACTTGTTATTTTTTACTTAGTTTAATCTTTTAACATAATGTCTTTAGTCAATTGTACCTCTGTACTGTTATTATACATGTCTTTGTTATATATTGTTAACTTTGTTAGTGTTCATGCTTGGAGCTTTTCTCCCCGGGCCTCTACTGAAAATGGACATTTATCCAGTTAGACTAGCCCGGTCAACAAATGTAAAATAAATAAAATAAACATGTAATGAATGATAAATCAATGCCAAACAACAAATAGTGTGCAAATTTAAAATTAAGCAATGCTAAGCAATGCACACCCCTGCTTACTAGGTGTAAGCAATGTGTAGGTCAGCTAAATCAGTTTGCCCATTGGTATACCCCTTTAAGCAATGCCAACCAGGTCTAAATTAACATGTCAACAGCTCACAATGTTGACTGAGAAATGTTCGACACCAAAATGTCGAACTACAAAAATAGCAAATGGCCATATAACTGATTTCTTTCCAATGGAAAGAAATCGGTTGGCCATTCTCTGACACCTGCCCTTTCCCTGAGTGTAGTCCAGTCTCAGAGTTAGAATGTTTAGTTGGGGGGTGTGGGGGGCACTGCCCCTCATGTTGGGGGGTTTGGGGGGCAAAGCCCCCCACTTAAATATAGTTATTTATGTGTGCCGTTGTTGTTTTGCCAACCGATTTTTTTCCATTGGAAAGAAATCGGTTATATGGCCATTTGCTATTTTCGTAGTTCAACATTTTGGTGTTGAACATTTCAGACTTGACATTGTGAGCTGTCAACATTGTAATATAGACCCTGCCAACCTTAGGTAAGCAGGTTTGCCCATAGCTTAGCATTTTCAAAACTGTCCAATCATGGCAAAGTGAGGGAAATTGGCCCTATTTAAACCCCACAGGTGGGAATATTTATTTATTTATTTATTTATTTATTTATTTATTTATCATTTGTTGACCGGGAAAGTCCGACTAGGTTCCACAGAGCCTGTTTTCAGCGGAGGCCCGGGGAGAAATGCTCATAACTGGTTGCAGCTTCCTCCTGTAGGCACTATGGCTGGTGTGGGTGAAGGATCATGCTTCTGGGTGCAGCGCTGGGGCATCCAGGAGTCCAAAGTCATGGCAGGACTCCTTGTTAAAGACCATGACCAGAGACTGCTGCATGGCCAGTACCAGGGTTCCCAATATAAAGCGGAAGACTAGGACCATCTTTCCCATGACCTCACCAGTGCCACTGGCATCCCTCGAACTGGTGAGCAGGTCAGGCATCACTATGCTGACCTGAAATGGAGAAATATGGAGCTCCTGGATCAGTGGTTCCAAGAGGCTAGGCAGATGGGTGATGTCACAGCCATGTGTAAGTATCAATTTACTACCTGTTTAATAATTGCCAGCTCATGTATATTATGGATAGGTATGGCTAAATATTCCTCTTATGTCTTTGACAGCAGCAGATGAGCAGGCTGTGAATTGGGAAGCCCATGCCTGTAGGCTGCAGAGGTTGCGTTGCGAGGCAGGTTAGTAATAATCTTGCATTTATTCTCATAAGAAATAAATCTAAAAGTAGTAGAAAGTTAATTGCCAGTATAAAACCTGTATTGTGTATGGCATGTACTGAATAAACCAGACAATATGGCAGGAAGAGTCTCATATAGGTTGTATGTAAATAAACGGTTAACAGCCTGGCAATAAAGGTCTAACTCCTGGACTGCTTGTGTTTACTCTGGTATCATATGGTAATGTAGTGCTGCAATCTCTTAAAGTACTGTTGTATTAAGCACTGTTACCTACACTGTGCTACATAAATAAAATGTGTAGAAATGTCTGTATACAACTGTTGGAACCACAAGGTCATATTGTACAACTGAGAGGGACTTAGACAGAAAACAGTGGAACGACAAACAACATAATCCAAATAGCACACTCAACTGAGACATGAAGTGTTGTATTTTTAGCACACAGAGCCATGGTTCAAATCCTGGGAGTGGCAGTAAGCTGTATGTAGAATCATACGCCACAACTGTACAGATATTGTCAGAAAGTCCAGATAATTGGTGTAAGTCCCCTGCCTGTCACCTTGTCCCCCTGGCAAATCAGTGGGGTGATCCCAGAAGTTTAGGTAGCAAATAATGACATACAACTGATTGTCAGACATCATAACTGTCAGAAATATACCTATAAGAACAAACGTCACTCTAGAAACTCACCAAAGTGTTATGAAAGTAATAAGCAAAGTATGTCCCAACTTCACCCCCATGCTGTGGAACTATGACCAGAGTGTAAGCAGTAACAGAGTGAGATGTATGTGCATAATAATAATGTGGAATCTGGTAGTATGTGTGGCAACATTCAGGTAGTGTTAACAAACATTCCCCCACACAGGTCTGTCAGATACAAAAACTGTGCCTAGAAATAAAAGATTGAAATCCTGGACTGGTACTGTTTAGTCTGGTATTGTATGGCAGTGGTAGTGTTGCAGTATCTCTGACTAATAAGGTATTACTCATCAATGTCATCCACACAGTGCTACATAATAAAACGGTCTAGGAAACCCTGTATAAACAGATATATACATATATATATATCTATATATCTATATCTATATATATCTATATATATATATATCTATATATCTATATCTATATATATATATATAGCACACTCAACTGTGATGTGCACTGTTTTATTTTTAGCACACACAGCCATGGTTCGAATCCTGGGAGTGGTAGTAAGCTATATGCAGAATCATACCCCTCGACTGTACAGATCTGTCCAGAATGTACAGATAATTGGCCCATATCTGCTGGATGTTACTCTGTCCCCCTGGCATGGCAGCATTTAATGTCATATACCTGACTGTTGAGCCTGTAAATATTTGGAAAATGTCTATGGAAACAAACCTGTCATTGTACAACTCACTAAAGGTTTATGAGGGCAATAGTCAAAATATGTCCCAGTTTCACCTTGCATGTTGCCAAGACAGGCCCAAGGTATGTGCAATAAGAGATGGAGAGGTATATGAATAACATCAACCTGGAATCTGGGAATATGCATAGAAACAGTCAGGTAGTGTTAACAAACAATACCTCAACAGGTATACCAGGTAAGAGGTGTATACAGCAGGTAAAACGCAGTTCATATATAGTTGTCTACATCCATACCACTGCCCAAACTAAGGCCATAGGGTAGTCTAATAATACCTGTAAGGCACAAATCACAGCACTGACTAAGAAAGTAATGAAAATTACAGGGATATAAAAGTTGTTAATTGACATCCCCCCCACCATATCTGCAACATTAAACTAAATACACAACTCAGTCGGTATGTGTACAATTAAATCTACTGTTGGGACATATGTCCTATTGTTTGATAAATATTGAAATTTATTTCTATGCATGTGCCATGTTGAAATACTCCCACATTGGTGGCAAGCTGCATCAATGTACCTGCATGCTATTGTAATGGCTGCTGTGGGTTCATATATGCATGTGTTCTGTTTGCTATGCAACTGTTCCATATCTGGTGTTTTGGGTTAATGAGAATATCTATGCATGCTGTTCTACCTAATCCTAGAATGTGTTGACTATTACTAACCCACATATGTTTTAAAACTGAAACACCATAGCACATTTAGGAAGGCCGGTCCCAGTGGACGCACCTCTCCCACCTCATCTGGCCATGGCACCGGGCACCAGTACATCTGGGGCCCACCCCATGATCTCCTCGTCTGCTGGTCCTGCACCACCTTAGGGTGGAACTGCCTCAGGGGATGGGGCTTGCCCCCCCTGGGAGTGAGCACGGACAGGATACTGTCACCCATCGTCAGGTCTGGGGTCTGGTGCATAGCAAGCTCCACAGGGAGTTTGGAGATCTGCTATGCCAGCTGAGGGCTGCATGGCACATCTAGAGTGTCAACCTGCTCCTCCTAATCAGCGCCCAGTACAGCTACCTTCGAGGCCGTGCAGGTGCAGTGGTGACTGCCCATGGGTCAGGACCTCAGTCCCACTGTTTCCAGTAGGGGGCTCATGAGCTTCTGACTTCCAAACACCCCTCCCCATCCAAGGTGTTTACCCCCACATGTGTCATATACCACCCTTGTATGCTGTCATGTCTGTCTGGTCTGTTATCCTACCCAACATACCTCCCCAAATATACTTACTATCCTGCCCCAACATCTCACTCTCACCTTAAAAAAAGGGCAATCTGCTCCCAAAAAAAAATCTTGCCCCATACATAGCTGTCCATTTCACACACATGTCCACTGGACACATATAATCTGGTCTAATTGTATTCACAACATATTATTATTGTCCTCACCCCTCTCTCAGTGGTATGAGTGTCCAAATCTACCTCCAAATCAGTGTATATGCACAGCTGTTGCTGTTGAAGAAATGGGCAGCTATGGACCTTCCCTACACCCATCCTGCACATCCCTAGCTATTTTCCCTACTGTCTTTCCTCTTTGTGCCCCTTTTTCACAACTTTCCTTTCAACCTTTTTTCTTTTCTTTTAAATAAATTAGCGTGAGGGTGAGCGAGAGTAAGCAATTTTAAACAGCAATAAGCGGGTTTAAGCCTGTTTCTGTGGGGGTAAGCAATGCCTACACAAGTTAAGCAATTTAGAAGCTAAGTATAAGAAAATGTAACCGGATGTTAGCAGTGCTTACCTTTGCGCAAACCCACTTACAACTGCTCAAGGGTGCCTTAATCACTCTGTATCCAATGGCCCTTGTTCTGCCCAGCAACAAACTAAACAGCCTTTACAAGGCTCGAAACCAGGACCCTGCACACCACAGCCAAACTGATTTACCACTAAGCCATGTCAGATATGCATATACGTGATGTTTTCACAAACATATCATCTGCCATAGTCATTCAACAGTACAGGAAATGTAATTATATGTGTAGGTGTGTGTATAGTTTTATATATGTATATATATATATATATATATATATATATATATATATATATATATATATATATATATATATATATATATATATATAGATATACATAGATAGAGAGATAGATAGCTAGATAGATAGATGGATATAAATATATTCACACACACACACATATATATATATATATATATATATATATATATATATATATATATATATATGTATGTATGTATATGCAGATATATATCTATAGATATAAAATAGAATACAACAAATACATATATGACCAAAGGCACCATTAATGGGGGTGAGGGGGCCCAAGCTAAGTACCTCCTGTATTGATATCACCCCCTCCCGCACAGCCAAACAGATCTGCCCTGCAACACAATACCAACACTTCCGAGTCCCATACCCAGGACCCTACACAACATAGCCACAAGAAGTTAACAGTAATCCATCCCACCTGTATGATGTCAGGATGGTATCAGTAGCGTATCATGCAGTACAGTCTGGCTACCATAGGGAATGTACAATGTGGAAGCTAAGCACATTTGCGCACTGGTAAGCGAAGCCTTTATGGTGTAAACGCCTGTACGTTTAGCCGTACGTTAGCACCACTTAGCTTCGAGCAAACCCACGCAAACATGCTTAAAGCTGTTCAGAATTGCCTTAAACACTCAGTATCCAACAGCCCTTGTTCTGCGCAGCAACAAAATAAACAGCCCTTGCAGGTCTTAAACCCTGTACACTATAGTCACAGCGGTTAACCATTATGCCATGACAGCCATGAAGACAGCTGTTGTTTTTTTCAATATATCTGTCAGTACACATATCGAATAGTATTGAACAATTGCTGTGACTTCTACAGTTGTGTAGTACTTGTTAGTGATACTACTGTTGCATCACATATGTTGTTATATCTAAATATGCACATATCATATACATATGGTGTGATACATCTGGGAAGGTAGACACAACAGTAATGTTTGCACATGACAAGGATATGGATATATATATCTACATATGTGTATATATATTCATAGATATGTATTTATATACATCTGTATATTGCATCGTATATATGGCCATATATAGATCTCTGTGTGTGTATATATATATATATATATATATATATATATATATATATATATATATATATATATATATATATATATATATATATACTTATGTCTATATATATATATATATATATATATATATATATATATATATATACTTATGTCTCTCTCTCTCTCTCTCTCTCTATATATATATATATATATATATATATATATGTAGATATCTATAACTATATGTGCATATATATATATATATATATATATATATATATATATATGTGTGTGTGTGTGTGTGTGTGTGTGTGTGCATGTACATGTATATATATGTACATATATATCCATATATGTATGTAGATATGTATATATATATATATATATATATATATATATGTATGTAGATATGTATATATATATGTTTAACATATATCCAGAACATGGAGTAGAGTTATACCTCAGCACCAACAGTCTCAACCTCTTAGTGCAAGGGGATGTCATGTACGTATTGCAGGTATATATGTAGACTGCTGCTGCTGTAACAGGGGTTGTCTTAACAGAAATGTTGTTTGGGAGGTCACATCTGCTATTGACATGTATGCCATCAGTTACTGACAGACATCCTAAGGTCCTCATAGTACAGTACCACTGATATCACAGTAATGGTCCTGTGGAATACAGCAGAGATATGGCCAATAAATGTGGACAGTCTGACACACTCTGGTCAGTCTAAAGGTATACACAGAAGCCCTTAGTGCAAGACATGTGGACCAACCCTGACAATGTGGATGTTAACAGCCATGTAAATGGGTATATCACGTAAATACTGGAATACATATGCCCACAAAGTTTATGCATTCACATACTCCTGTCTGTCCTGACACATAATAACCGGGGTGCAGAGGTCACATGGCCACATAGTACACACTAGTTAGTGACATACATCTGTACAGCATTCCACTGCTTTGTCAGAAATACATGACAGTTATGTTGGCAGTACATCTGACAAATATCTGGACATAACATCACACTGGGTAAGTACACTAAGCTGCTAGGCATGTAACAAAGCACTGTGCAAACTATAGGTAGACTGCCACAACACTGGCCTACATTTCTTATGAGGGAATACACATGTACCTGCAAATATAGCAGGCTCTACAGGCATGTCACAGCACACAGTAACAGACACCTGTGTGAAACTGCATACCCACAACCAGTGTGAACACAGCCACAGCCATATATGGTAAGCGAGCTTAATATTACATTATATGGACTGTCTGATCGACACCATCCTCATATGTGCCACCCACACACTAACCCCACATATACTGGGCCACTACACAGTGTGGCCAGTGCCTGTCTGTGGTATGGGACATGTGCGTGTTTGGCTCTACAAACATGTAAGCCGATAGGGTACCATACACTGTAGCAGCATGTAACATCAGATAGAACAGGACCAAGAACAATGACATCTACCACAGTCTGTACACAGGCCAAGGTACATATTCACAATACTCACACTGTTGACAATCACCATATGTACACAGACATCAGTACTGTACACACTACCATAGAATTCCCAGGTTATGTCCTCAAATATAACCCCTACTATACATAACATGTCTAGCAGTTTGATATCTCACTAGCTTGTTATCAGGTATGATGTCAATAAAGAATGGTGTACTGAATATATGCACCTCTTACTGCATGACATAAGTACAAAGGTTGACAGAGTTCTGGCTGGAGGCACAAACAAAGGGCCAGTGTTGACATGTTGCTATGATAACATCATACATTTACTGTTGTAACAGGGTTTGTTGTGACATATGTCCTATGAGGGAGATGAAGTCAGTAACTCTCATGGCTGTCACCATGTACTGACTGCAATCCTCAGACTATGCTTCTGCAGCTCTGAAATAGGTAATCTGTGAGTAACATAAGACACATAACACTCCAAACACTTGCCACTCTACAGATAACCCTACAGGTGGGTCTTTCCTCAAACACATAACACTGTCATGACAGGTATTAAATCCTGTCCACACAAACCCTGTTAAACCAACAGTACTCCAAATGCAGAAGAGCAAAACTTACATTCTGTAGTCATGTCTGGAACATCCCCCTCCTGTTTGTTGGCCTGTCTCCACAGTGTATGTTGTTAGAGGTATATCCCACTACCATCTGTGATGCTGTTTGCCAAACACCGACATGACATCCTGCTGACAGTGAATGGAAAGGGTCAACACCCACATGATGTTCCTGGTTATAAGAGTGTGTTTCCATGCAATTGGCTATGGGAATGTTACCACAGCTGTTCCACATGCAATCAGTTAGTGGGTGACTGCAATTCATGCACAGGCCATCAGCTAATCATGAGCATCACTTACAAAACACAAGCTGCTGCCTAAGCAAAGCAGGTGTACTTCTCCACATCCACCAGAGAGGGAGTGAGAGAGACAGACAGAGACAAAGTAAGACAGGGAGGGGGTAGGAGAGTAAAAGATAAGCATGTTTGTGTCACACACTTACCAGTATAGGTTTTCAAACCCCTGCCTGACTATGTATTACTATTACATGCCTATGCATTTATTGCATGCTCCACAGAGCTTACATGGTGGGGAGGTGTCCAAAGGTATATATGATGGTGAGTGACATCAGCAACAGTGATAAAAAAATGGATAAGGTAGGTGTAGTACATGTGCCTGTCCACAAGAACAGGTGTCAAGGACGACACAGCCACACTCTCTCAGGGACTCACACACATTATTACAGTTGGCATAGTCAGGATTTGACTTCCTAACTAACTAGTTTGCCACACTACCATAATACACAGGTATCACATGCACCACAGAGATTATCAGGCTGATATATGGGCAAAGGGCATGTCAAGGTGTCTGACATCAGAAGGCATGCTTCAGTAGGCCTACGGGAGGTGTAGTGAGTGTGAATGGTGTCCAAATCATTAAATTACACACACACACACACACACACACACACACACACACACACACACACACACACACACACACACACAGACACACACAGACAAACGGTGCCAGTACTGACATGCATGGGTGCATTGCGTCACAGGTGTGTAGTGGTTGACTGTGCTAGAAGGCTGTACAAGGCTAGATAAAGAGTATACCTTGGCAGCAGGCCACATGACAATGGTCTGCAGTGTGACTCAGGGGTGTGGTGTCTGGATTGGCCCACACAGGTGGGTATTGTATTTACCATCCACTCATCTGGGATACTATTGTTGGGTGGCCAGTGCTGTGCAATGCTTGCCATGTATGTATTCTATATTCCATAACATGGACGGTGTCTGGGATGTGCACACATCCCACATGCATGTTCTGTGACATGTGGGAGTGTACCTGGGGCATGTTGTGTAGACAGATTGTTATCATCAGATGTGCCATTCCTGATCTCATGTGGTGAGAACTGGCAATGGAAAGCAGATTGACCCTGCACCTACATTGACAGCATGATACAGATATGCACTTGTGTCAGTGGCACCTGTCCATATAGGGCATGTGTATAAGGCATTGTATCTCCTTTGTGGGTTACATTTGCTGACCCTACAGTTGTTGCAGGCGTCCAGTGGGGAACATAGTGAAGGAGCACTGTATACAATGAGTTGCCTATTGTTGGGATGTGACAGGGTGCCATGTCCTCTGTAGTCCACTGCAATCACACCACGCTTACTATCAGTAGGCAATATGCAGGGAACTACCAACATAGTGGTTGTTGCCTAGCCAAGTGTGTTTGTGTATGAGACATGGGTGGGGAGTGTTCTCTGGGTAATACAAAGGTTGCATATATTGTTCCCCAAGCCATGATATCACATGTAGGGTTATGGATTGTCTACTCCAACCTCTCTGCTGTTTGACATCTGTTATCCTTGTAAGGTGGACATTGTGACGTATAATAGGCCCACCATATAAGAAATTTGCAAAACCTGCTCCACAATAGTTCCTGTCATTACACACTCACAGCTACCTCCACACAGGATACTAATGACAAACACACACCAAGTCTCACAGTTGCCATGTCTGGGATTAGAATTCCTACATCACACTACAGCATTCTGCAGTTACAACACTTGCAGAGCTATTCCTTCTCCAAAGTTGTATTGCAAAGTGAATGACATCAGCAGGCTTGCCAAAGTACAGCAATGGAGGTTGTAGTGACTGTGAATTGCCTCAGAAGCATTGATCCCTACACAGGCAAACAAACACACACACATAAAGTTTTACAGCTGCCATGTCTGGGATTATAACTCTTACCTAACTCGTACATCACACTACACCATTACTCAGTTATAGCACACACCACAGAGCTTACTGGCCTCTTCTTCCCCAAAGGTGTATTTCAAAGTGATTGACATCAGCAGGCTTGCCAAAGTAAGACAATGGAAGTTGTAGTGCCTGTGAATAGCCTCAAAAGCACCGATCCCTACACAGACAAATGCACACAAAGTTTTACCATTGCCATGTCTGGGATTAGAACTCCTACCTAACTAGTACATCACACTACGCCATTACGCAGTTGCAGCACGCAGCATGGAGCTTACTGGGCTATTCCTTCCCCAAAGGTGTATTTTAAATGAATCACAGCAGGCTTGCCAAAGTAGGGCAATGGACGTTGTAGTGACTGTGAATGATCTCAAAAGCATTGATTTTTATACAGACAAACAAACATATACAGATTTACAGTTACCATGTCTGGGATTAGAACTCCTACCTAACTAGTACATCACACTACAGCATTATGCAGTATTAGCATGCACCATGGAGCTTACCGGGCTACTCTTTCCCCAAAGGTGTATTTCAAAGTGAATGACATCAGCAGGCTTGTCAAAGTAGGACAATAAGAGTTGTAGTGACTGTGAATGGCCTCAAAAACATTGATCCCTACACAGTCAAACAAACACACACAAAGATTTACAGTTGCCATGTCTGGGATTAGAACTCCTACCTAGCTAGTACATCACACTACAGCATTATCCAGTAATAGCATGTGCCACAGAGCTTATTGGGCTATGCTTTTCCCAAAGGTGTATTTTAAAGTGAATGACATCAGCAGGCTTGCCAAAGTAGGGCGATGGATTTTGTAGTGACTGTAAATAGCCTCAAAAGCATTGATCCCTACACAGACAAACATATTTTTTACCGTTGCCATGTCTGGGATTAGAACTCCTACCTAAATAATACATTACTCTACAGCATTACACAGTTACAGCATGCACCACAGACCTTACTGGGCTACTCCTTCCCCAAAGGTGTATTTCTAAGTGAATGACTCCAGCAGCCCTGGCAAAGTAGAGCAATGGAAGTTGTAGTGAATGTGAATGGCCTCAAAAGCATTGATCCCTACACAGACACACACAAAGTTTTACAGTTGCCATGTCGGGGATTAGAACTTCTACCTAACTAGTACATCACACTTCAGCATTACACAGTTATAGCACGAGTCACAGAGCTTACTGAGCTACTTCTTTCCAAAAGGTATATCTCAAAGTGAATGACATCAGCAGCCCTGGCAAAGTAGGGCAATGGAAATTGTAGTGGGTGTGAGTGGCCTCAAAAGCATTAATTCCTACACAGACAAACACATAAAGTTTTACAGTTGCCACGTCTGGGAATTGAACTCTTTCCTACCTAGTACATGACACTGCAGCATTATGCAGTTACAGCATGCACCACAGACCTTACTGGGCTACTCCTTTCCCCAAAGGTTTATTTCAAAGTAAATGACATCAGCAGCCCTGCCAAAGGAGGGCAATGGATATTGTAGTGAGTGTGAATGGCCTCAAAAGCATTAATCCCTATACACATTTGCCATGTGTGGGAATAGAACTCCTACCTTACTAGTACATCACACTGCAGTATTATATAGTTACAACCCACACCACATAATTTATAAGACTACTCTTCACCAAAGGTGTATTTCAAGGTGAATGACATCAGCAGGCTTGCCATAGTAGGCAATGGGGAGTGTGGTGTGTGTGCATGGGCCATAAACTATTCATCTGGAAGTAGACACACAACACTCAGGCACACACAAGTTTATATTTCACAGGTATGTGTATACAACTACTAGATGAATACTGACTTATACAGTCATGTTACACAATTATCACAAGCACCACAGACACTATAGTGCTGAGGGATACCAGAGGCAAATGTCTACAGTGATTGACATTTGCACATCATGCGGTTTTAGCCAATTGGATGTGTGTTGTGTGGGATAGGCCTCATGATTGTCACTGTCTGTCACTCTCTTCCACACATCTATGTATGTGTAATTTTGGCCTATTTTTGTGTGTTGTCCTTGGATATATATGTGTATTCCTATCCAATGTGTGTGCAAAGCATGACTGGTTTGCAATGTGGAGTGTGTGCAAAAACATCTATGACTGTCAGATATGTATAGTCCACTGTTGTTGCCAGACATGGGAGCATGCCCAGTGTGACCTTTTAGTATTTTGTTGTCAGACATGGGCAAGTGTGGGAGCATGCCCAGTATGACTTTCTGTATTGAATGTGTGAATCCATTCCAGGTAGGTTGTACTCCAGTTCAGGCTTTTGTGTTTTATGTACTGTTTTACACTGTGATATTTTATGTCATCAACTACTGTCAGGTATACATATTTGCTTGCAGCAATTTCCTGGGGAACACAGGGTGAATGCAGCTGTGTCCAGTATTGTGGTCTTCAGCCTACATATTCTTCCACACTCATGCCATTCTGGAGGGGAAGCTGCTGACACTTGCTGATGGGTCTGTGTAAATGCTTCAGCACCATGGTACAGTGGTGGCTGAGGTTCCTATGCTTGTACATCCATCGACGTGAGAGTATGGCCATTTCCTGCTGTGGCCATACCTCACAGCTGTACAGATTCACACAGGTTACCCAGAGGAAGGGGTCATATTTCTGGACATTACCCCTTCACATTGTGGTTTACAAGCAGGTTTGTAGCCCACCATTCCTGTGTTTGCAGGCAGGGATAGTATGTGCACATGGCTGAATTTCAGACTTCACACACTCCATGGAGTCCATGCTCCTACCCCCCCCCCCATTATTCTACCCTCTTCCAAACATTATGCAAACATTATCTGATAAGTTCCCTATAGTTATCACTTCATCCCAGCAATAATTTGGTGTTGGTCCACAGTTCATGCAGTAGGACATGGTGGACATGTTACTGGGATTTGTCGACATGGCCTTGCATTTAGGTTCTGTGGACCATGTAATGTTGTTATTTGGGAGTCTTTGACATAACATACATTGACAGTATGGGTGAGACACAGGCCTTTGGCAGATGACTGTAGGGCATTTCATAGTGATACAAGCCAGCTATAGCAGGCCATTGTATTTTGTCACTCCTACAGTCCCAGACTGTAAGCCACTATATTCCCCTGGGGTGACAGGGTAGGTGTGCAATGTGTTAATGTAAATACTTTCTGTCATTATTGATCCAGTGGTGTGGATGCTGGCAGGGTGCTGCTTACCACTAGGGACACACCTGCATGGGACACCTCTTCAGCATCCTGCATTCTGTGGCTATTTCCATACAGAGGTGGGGGTCATATTGTACTCATTCCCAACAGCAAGGATAAGACCTGTGAGGTACCTGTGGATGATGGTGGGGTTAGCTGGGTGCATGTGTGCTATGGATGCTACTTGCATCTGACTCACAGATATATAAGTGGGGCATTCCACTTATGCTGACTTGTGCAGGGACATCAGCAGTTTCTCAATACTTCATACCTGTGACCCTTGTAGTATGCCAGTGTTTGGCCAGATGACACCTGTATTCCATACTACAAACCCAACTAATGTGCTGCTAACCTGTATGTACAATTCCAAAGGTGTGTCCATTTGACAGTAACATATTATACCCTGTCTGTCTGGGGTACTTCCACCTGTGTACTGTGTGTATGTCTGGACCAATATTCATGACATGTCCATCTTTCAGATGGTGATAGATGTTACATCCAAACAATTACTATGGCTTACTGCTGGAATGTGTTTTGCTGGGATGCATTTTGTTTGGCACTGCAGTTGAGAGAAATTGGCCCTGTCATCGGCAGTGCTGGCCAATGGCCACCAGGACAAACCTCACCATGCCTACATGCTGATCACTCTCCCACCATATACAACACACACCAACTTAACACATGCAGCCCTGCATATTGTACACATGCTACAATCTATCCTGCTACTTTGGCCAGCTCAGGTAAGATGTGCTTCACTGTTATTATACCTACACATACATGTTATTACATTTCTACATAGGATTGTGAGGGGGGCATACCTGACAACTGTACACATTTGCTATGACTGTATTTCAGGTACTCTATTTCATTCTGTATTCTGACCTATCATGCAGACTAGAGGCATACCAGTGTACTATCGTTCTTAGGTTTTATTGACCTACATTTCAGTTTCAGACTTCTTACCCTTCAGAACTAACATCCCACTGCCTGACCTGTGGTAGTCTGTCTGTGCAGGTCTGGAGGGGGGCCTTAGCACAACCTTTCCTGCAGTGGATTTTGTCACCTTGTCTAGTACTGGCTACCATGGTGATAACAGTATTTGTTACAGATTTCATGCTGCCACTATATGTGTCTACTATCTGCTGGCATCTCATTCAGCCACCCAATTCCCTTGCATGCTTACATCCATATGATAGATATAAGTAACAAAACATACTACTCCATTCAGCAATTGATAGGGAGAGTGACTTACCTTGTGGCTGTCCCTGTATTGAGGATGGTGCTGGAAAGCTGACTATGTTGGATGCACATAGTACACTCCCTATACATGGTTAAGCACAGGTAGTGTAATGTTTGGCATCCCTTTTACTGTATGTGTAAGTCAGAGAGAGGTGTCATTCCCTGGGTTCCTACCATGTCGGTGTATGTGTTATGCATTGCCTCTTTGCCAAGGCCTGGGCATACTGGGCATGCCTCCATCTGCCTACTGGGGAGGCTCAGGTTGTTCCTCCTCTGAGTCAATCTGTGCCTGTGCAGGCCTTGGCAATGGTGGGGGCTATGTGTCCCTGCATCATGCTGTTCCTGCTGCAACTGTTTCCACAGGATAACATTGTGTAGCATGGCACATACGATGACAATTTGGGTGCATGTAGCTGGTTAGTACTGCAAGTCTCCACTGGATATGTCCAGGCACTGGAACTGTGACTTGAGCATCCTTAAAACATGCTCTATTATGATTCTGGTCTGTGCGTGTGCCTCATTATGGAGTTCTTGTTCAGGTGTGTGTGCATTTCTGATGGGTGTCATCAGCCATGGCTCCAGTGTGTAACCAGCATCCCCCACTAGGTGGCCATAAGGGATGTCTCCACTGGCAAATCTCTGGTACAGCTGCATCATATGCCAGATGTGGGAGTCGTGATAGCTTCCATGGCAACCAGCACACGCATTCATTATAATGCCCTGGGCATCACACAGTATAAGTCCATTATAAGTGCACAATGAAAATCGTAAAATAAAATAAAATATATCATATGTGTCACGTAAGAATAATCATATAAATGTAAGACAATTTATCATAGATGCACAAAATTAAACATTCAGATTTGAATTACAATACAGCATCTCTATCTTCAAGTCACTGACAATCAAAATGTGATTGTTAATGCCAAGAGAACAAGTTGTGTTCAGATTAATTTGCCACATCACGTTCTTGTGTTCGAGAGATGTTTCAGGGTCACCCCTTATTTCATTGTATAGCATCTTGTCCAAAATGAAAAAGATAAACCTCTTGATCTGGGGACATAAAATGAAGTGCCTATACAAGGCATTAGTGGGCTTTTCCTTTTTATTTGGTATACATGTTACTTAATTCTGTCTCTCAGCCATTTAGTAGTCTTACCCACATGAAATGCTGGACACGATAAGCATGTTGCCACATATACTACTCCAGAGGTGTCACAATTACAGTGACTAGGACACCCTAGAGTTTTTTCAAAATTCCCAGCTGTTAAATAAGGACCATTGTTAATCAACTTACAATATTTACAATGTCCACATTTGTACATTGAGCCAAGTACACTCCTGGATCCATTAGAAACATCCCCTTTTTCTAATAAGTTTTTAATGTTCCTTCCTCTACTATAGACAGTTGTCAGAGAGTCACCCAACAAAACTTTCAGCTGCTGTGGAAAGGCTAGACTCACCTTCTTTTTAACAATATTCAGATATTTAAATGAATATACTGCATAATGTAACACAAAAACTGGCTCACTAGTTGGTATTTTGCATCGACTATGTGTTGTTTGCCTCAATAGTGTCCTCTGGAAAGGTAAGGCGAATGAAACAGAAACCTGTATATCATACCTTGAAACCACTAGTGGGTACTCGAGGCTCATACATCACACTAGGAGACAAAGTATAGATTTTTTTGGACATTAGACTTAGCAAAGATTTATTTGTAATGTATTTAAAAAACAAATATCTTATCTTCACTTTGACATTTGTCACCCTCTCCACCAGAAGGTTGCCATAGTTAAAGGGCAGATGGTGAGGTTATCAAGGATAATAAGTGAAGATGCATTGTTGATTAATGAGCTACAGAAAGTGGGACAAATGTTTATAAGTACAGCTTATCATGTACAACTTACAAAACATTCCGGTACTGTACATGAAGTTCATGGTTTCAAAATATTTAATTACAATGACGTAGTAATTCAACCTATTATGGGACAGTTATTCCTTAAAGGTTTTACTTTTATCCCTAATGCCGGGTTTGACTTGGTTAGTACTCTTAAGGAGTTAAAAATGTTTGTGTGGAAACTGTATATTTCACTGTTTGATAAAATAGAAGAGAGTAACAACAGTAAAAATAATGGTTTAAAGAATTTGGACAAGTTGCCACTATGAAGACAAAAATGTTTTATAATTTAACTAAAGAAGAATGTACGATTTTGATTAACATTAGTAACAACGACACTGTGAGGCTTATGAAACTAGACAAGGGTGAAGGGCTGGTTATTATGTTTTTTTTCTGTGCTCTCAAAAAATGTTACAGTATCTCCATAATGATAATTCTTTATATTATTACCTCTGTCAATGAAGTTAACATCTCCTATCAGAGGACTGATTCACTGTTGTATGACTTGTGGTGGGAACACAGGTTTGGCAAGGATTAATGGAGTACTTTAGAGTCGATAAACCAGTGATTCTGAGTATTTTTGTATTCTGAAATTCCCCAAGTCTTTGGAGGATCCCCCCCTTAAGAACTATTGTGGCAGCTGGGAGTTCAAAATGGAATCCTTAGCAAAATATGTAGATGTGTTACTGAAGGATTTCTTTATTGACAAAAGCCACATTCTGCTAAACTCTTTGGACTTGCTTAATTGTTTAGCTTTGTATAAATATGACGAAACTCACCTTTTCATGAGTATTGATGTTAAAGCTCTTTTCTTGGTCATTCCCACCAAGCTGGTATCGACTGCTTTTTATGAGGCTTTGGTTCAAGGTTCAAAACTTGAAAAGAAAGAAATTAATACAGTGGTGGCATATATGGATATAGTATTGTCTACCAAATTTGTAGTGTTTGAAAATGAGTACTACAAACAAGTTAAAGGTTTACCCATGGAGGCAGCAGCAACCCCCATTTTTGCAAATATTATACTATGGAATTGGGAACTGAATTATATTTTTAAATCAGTTTTTTTACCAACATGTAGTTCCCTACCTACAATATTTGGATGGTATCTTTATAATGTGGGGTTGTGAAGTTACAAAATTGTGTGCATTATTAACATAGTAACAATACCACTACTTTTCGAACTTCAAGGGAGAACAAAGTTAATTTTTTAGATGTTTAAATTTATAAAAAGAAGGACAAATCATTGTTTGAATCTGCAGTTTTTTGGAAAGAGAATTATTCTAGCAGCCTTTTGCATTACAAAATTTACAACCCTATCTGGCAAAAAAAATAATTATGAAAGGTCAGATGGTCAGTTTGTCATGCCTTGTGTCTGATGACAAAGTTTTTTCTGGTACAGCTTGACAATTTAGGAGTTATGCTTTTGGAAAGAGGATACCCTGAATGGCTAGTAAAAAGTTTAAGCAGGATATCTCTGAGGATAGACATGTTCAATTTCCCTTATTCTTCAGTTTCCTGATAGTCTACCAAATAATAAGGAGAAGGGGATACGTTTTCAACAGCCATGCTGTGACCTCAGAGTTTGCATATATAAGTTTGGAGGGGTATGGGGGTGGAGGGAAGCTTGCACCACTGCAAAAACACATAAACACTTGAAGTTGAGAACATCATGGCTAAGAATTAAAAATGGTGTTTGAAACATATGGTCTGACAAAGACTTTGAGGAACAGGCAAAAATTTGTTTATAAAAGTGGAAACATTTAAACAAATATTTGAAGAGCACAGGATAGAAAAAAAACGATTACACAAAGGGGTATATATAAATGTGGCTGATACTCCCCAATATAGATGTATTTATGAAGGGAAAAATGTAGTGATTAATAACCATCCCAAAGTTTTGGCTTAAAACAGAAAGTTCCATTGCAGTACGAAGGGGGTGGTTTACTATGATTAATGCTTATTTTGTCCAGCTTTTTACAATGGCAAGACTGAAAAAGGATTTATCAGCACAAATATGTTATCACAAAAGGAGACACCAGAAATGTGTATGTTATCAGTTCAAAAAAGGGCACAATTATGAAATACTTTTGGATATTATGTTATTATTTATTTGTAACATATGCATATTTTATATGGTTTATTCCTATTAGCATTATTTTGCAACACTTCTAATGTTTTCAATTCTATCACATTTTTTTCTATCCTGGTGATGTATTTTAAATTTAAAATTTTATTAGCTGATTATGGTCATGTGATAGTTGAGAGTTTTATTTAAATCATTATTTTGGTTGGTTTCATGTTCTAGTGAAGTCCCAAGTGTGAGAGGAATGAAAACGCTTAACCTTTTAATGTCAATAAAACATTAGAGCAAGTAAATATTGCCAGTCGCTCATTTCCTTTTTTTTTGAGCAATCATTGATTTTGTTTCTTGCCTGTTGCTATGCTATTAATTCAGCATTTATCTTGCAACTTTGATTGTATGTATCATCTTACCAAATAATTTATCAGTTCCAATAGTAATTTAACTACTGTGAAGGATTCCATTATGGGCGGACAATAGCAAATGCACCAAGGATTGGAATCTGTTCACAATGTTCAACACCTGGAGGTCCTCATCCCACCCCACCTGAAATAAAAAGACCACAGTAAAGAACTTCCATGGATAAGGCAATCCCAAGCAAAAAACAAACTCTACAACAAAAGGAGGAAGCTACTACAAGATAGAGCAAAAAAAAAAAGTAAAAACCCTTGATTTGATCACTATAAAAAAAAAAAGAGCTCTCTCAAAAAATCATCAAACAAAAATAAGAGAGAAAAAAAAAAAAAAGACTCAAACAACAATCATAAGGCCTTATTTAGCTAGAAAACCTAGGGAGAAACTCCCAGATATGCTCAGAACTAGTTCAAAATGATGTGAAGATTACTGATCCTACAGACATTGCCAACATATTGGCTGACAGGTTCAGTGAAAGGAGAGATATCTAAAAACACAGCATCCATGGGACCTGATGGTGTCCGGGCTGTGTGCTCCACTAACTCAATGAGGAATTAAACCCACAGCTAGGACAGCTGTTTTATCAAAGTCTTACCTATTAGCTTGACAAGCCTTATCTGCAAAGCCATGGAGAGGATCATAATGGACCTCAATAAATAAGACATAGGGAATTTGCAGACTGGATCCAACCCCAGTTTGGCTTTGTCAAGGCAGATCATGCCTTTTAAACTTGGTTGACTTCTCATCAGCTTAAATGTTAACCCATACATCACAAGATGGGTTGCAAACTGGTTTGCAGATGACTGCAAACTGGGTGCCATAGTAGAAAACACATCTGACACAGATATCCTTCAGAAGGGTTAAATGCCAAAAATGCATAGTCATACCTAGCTACCAAATAGGTGGCAATCCACTGAGCACAGAAGAAGTTATCAGGGACCTGGGGACCCAGGTTGATAGTAGTCTGTCATTCGACACCCATGTAGCTAAAGTAGTTAGGAAGACCTTCTACATTGCCCACCTTATCATGAAGGATTCTCATCTAGATCAAGGAGGTCATAGTCTCCCTTTACTCATCACTCATCAGACCAATGATTGAGTACAATGCCCCATTCGGGATGTATCTGACCCGACACTTGCAGCAGCTGGAGAGGCCACAAAAGTTCCTCACCAAAAGGATAAAGGGTCTCAAATCTGTCCTATGCTGCCCGACTGAAAGAACTCCAGCTCTATCAGTCGCCCATCTTTGCTCAGAGGTGACCTTTGCCTAACATACAAGGCCATGTCAAACCCAGATTTGATGAATATGCTTCACCTCAAAAATCTAGATCCATCAGAGCACAAAGGCGGGAGACTTAAGCTGGAGGGATAGATTCATCACCCAAAGACTCCTATGCTGTGGAACAAAATCTGGCCTTGACCAATGGATGAGGGATTACCTCAGTGTCACTGCTCGACAGAGGCACAGCAAAATAATGGGTATAGTTCCCTTGTAAATGCCCTCGGGCAGATAGCCTAGTATGAACCTATGAACCTATGAACCTATGAATCCTTGAACTGCAATCGCTGAAAACAACTTTCTATGTGTTTTTGCAATGGAGCAAGCTCCCCTCCACCCTCACACCCCCTAAACTTATATATGCAAACTCTGAGGTCATACTTTATAAAAAAGAGGGAAATTCCCGCAAAAAGGGAATCATGTCTAGCACAGCTGACTGACAGTGATGTCCTATGGAGGAAGCTCAGGCGGCCAAAGTCATTAGAAGTCAAGCTTCGACTACCAGTAGGATAACCACTATTGGAGTTTGCTGTATTTTAAATGTACAAAGTATGGCCATTTTTGTGATGCAGATGAATTTAAATTAAGGTCACATTTTTACTGCTACTTTTTCATGGCATTTTCCATATAATGCATTGTGGTAATACCAGGGAAACTTGGTGATGCATTAGTGAAAGAAAGCAAACAACTAAACGAAAATTAAAAACTTGCGTCATTAGGACAACAACCACAAACCGAATGATATGATACATTGTTGTTGTTCTGATAGATTTATGAGCTCCTCATAAAGTTAACTAAGCAATTTGAAGACATATACCATTATAAATGATTGCCCAGAATCATATAAATTACCTGAAGATGGGTCCTGAGTGTACCAGTCTCCTGTGTTAACCACATGAGCACGTGTTTATTTGTGTTTGTTTATTACTGAAGTGTCACTGGCATTGAAATGAGGTATTTAATGTGTGTTGCATCCATTTTCTGAAAGTCAGATTTTAGTTTGCTTGTGTTGATATCAGAAAACCAGTGAATGCTTTCAGATGGGGATTTCCAGCACGTAAGAAAGGAAAAACAAATTTGTAGATCAAAAGGGAAAAAAATGTGAGCTGACTTTTCACAGGAATAAAACACCACAACAGTTTTCTGTGCAGCAGGGATCAGTTCTTACAGGGTCATGATGTCCTAGTCTATACCTTTTAAAGTAGCATTAAAAGGAATTCTGCATGAAATATTTCAACTGGCAACCCTAATTTTCTTCAGAGCTATCTAAAAATATGAATGACACAGTATAAACAACAACAGTTTTACCATTTTACTAAACACTCTAGTGCAGTTTTTCAGATTTTATCTATATTCAGTAAAAAGCAGTGAGCCAGATGAGACAGCTAGCCCCTCTCAAGCAAAGGGAAACAACCAAATGGATAAAACAGTCCTTTTGCTCAATGCCCTTCCAGGGTGGAGGGAGGGTTTACCCAGTCTTTCCCTGTCTTGCTCTGTAGGTAGGAAACCAAACTGTTAAGGTTAAAATCAAATGTGCTTTGGGTTAGTCACAAACTTTGTTTAAAAGGAGCCCAAAGGTGAATAAGTGAAAAAGGAGATCAAATTTAAAGTTTTATTAGATTTAACTTGAGATTAAAGCAAAGTTTATTATATATCAAATGCAGAAAGAACTGAGTGGAAAATCCAGAGGAGCTGTTCTAAGATTCTGCTGTATCTGCTCTTCGGCTGCGCCGTGCAATCTGGGTTACTGGTGCCAAGCTAAAAGATCCTACTTATGCATTCGGTGAGCCTTTATTAGTGGGTATTTTATCGGTCCCCTCATAGTTCTTGTACTCTCCCTTATCTGTTTAGGTAGCTATCCAGGTGGCTCAGAGCATGTAGTTGTTAAGAGGCTGTAATGGGTTTGCTGAAATATGTCCTGTAAAGAATAAAGTTGTTAAGAGAATATCACAGCTGGGAAGGTCACAGTCAGCTACACACTCTCAGTGTGAAAAAAAGAGAATCTCTCAGAACTTGTTTCGTCTGGTGCTTTTTACTGGAAGCTTTTCAAGCACTGCTCAGTGCTATTCTAGCTAGTTTCCAGTCATCCCTATTTATTGAAAGCAGTGAGGGCATTGTCAAGGACATCAATCAATCATGGTGTGTGGGTGTGTTGAGGGTGGGGGTATATATTATAAAATCGAAGTCTAAAAACATCGAATGTTATAATATCGAACCCATTCAATCAAAACACGAGAAAACCAAACAGTCAGAATAACTAATTTTTTCCCAGGGAAAAAATTTGCTGTTCTGACAAACATACACACAATTCAAGCACACCAAAATAAATAATCCACACACATACACTTCACAAAACCCTACACTAAACCAGACATACACCACTAGCTACCCACTTACCTTAACCCAACCCTAACCCTAAGGTCCCTAACTATCGCATACTCACCTTACCCGCTCCCTAACCCTAACTCACCTACCCCACCCTAACCCTCACGTCCACACAATTGCACATTTACCTGACCCGCGCCCTAACCCTAACTCACTTAACCCACCCCTAACCCTAAAGTCTGTCACTACTGCACACTCACGTCACCCGCGCCCTAACCCTAAAGTCCCTAACTACCGCACACTCACCTTACCCCAGTCCGTTCACTCACTTACCTTAACCCGGTTCATAACCATCGCATCACACTTACCTAAACCCAATCCATAACCTCTGTTCGCTCACTTCCCTAAACCCGGTCCATAACCATCACACCACAGTGCTGTAAATAGCGAAGCCACGGAACGGACCACCAAAATCTTACCCTAGGTAAAATTTTGATGTTCCGAGGCTTCGCTATTGTCAGCTTTCACTCTAAAGGGTTCAATATTATAACATTTGAAGTTTTAAAACTTCGATGTTATAATATAGACCCATTGGGGGTGTATGCCTTTATTCATTAGTTAGTGATGTGTTGGTGATTCCCTGCTTGTCCGTCGTACATTGGGATTAATAGTTAGCATAAATACAAACAGCAGTACTATGTTACAAAGCCACATTTAAAAGTTAGGTTGAAATATCCTTAAATACTTTGTTATGTTAGTAGGTAAAATGTTATAAAATGTGGGACTTTTTAAAAAACTTGCCCATTAGGGCAACAATGTGACTTAATGCAGATACCATTTAATTCATTTGCTTGTAGAACACCATGGTTCCGAATCCGAGTCCTTGGGGTGACTTGCATATTATAGTTCTGCTTTGCGGTAATGTTTAAGTGGTGTCAGTTGATGGACTGCTGCTGCAGTTTATTATGCTACTACAGCCATAAGAAATCATTTGAGAAATTAGGTTAGGCCCCTTAGACAGTTCTAATGTTCTAGTCTTAGATGAGTGGTGTTAGTAGTTGAACCTCTCTTTTATACTTCCAGTTGTGGCCACATAACTTTTTGTGGTTGTAGGAGGCACTGAATTTGGCGGGCACTTTCAGTACTTTTCTCATGAATGCTTCCTTTAGTGTTACAAAATCTTTACTGAATACTCACATTTTATACATTATATACTTATCGTACTACACACTCCTAAAGAAAATGTTTTCCGTTATTTGCACAGGGTACATCTAGACCACTGTATTTAAAAAAGATAACAAATGTTTTAATTATTGTAAAAATAATCTAAAAAGATATTCTTCTGGATATACTCTTTCTTAAAACTTTAGTAGCAACTTTGTATGAATTACTGCATTGTTAAAACTATTACATGTAAGTGGATAAAACCAGTGAAGCCATACTTGTTATTTTTGTAGTAAGACTGAATAAGCTGAAAGTGAATGCTGTCCTCATGCCAAAAAGTGTCTTAATTGTCTAACTCATGCCTCTTCTTCCAGAAATATCTGTAGTTATAATAAACTGGTGGTTGGTAGCTCAACACATCAGACAGTCTATTAATGATATTGTAAACAAGAAAAATCTAACTAGGGGTTGGGCACGTGTGTGTGTGTGTGTGTGTGTGTGTGTGTGTGTGTGTGTGTGTGTGTGTGTGTGTGTGTGTATTATTCACACACACACACACACACACACACACACACACACACACAGTTATATACACACTCGTGTGTGTGCATGTGCCCACACACACACATACATATATATATAAACATGTGGTATATAAAATGTAAAATTTTGATGTTAAGAAGCAACTAACAAACAACATGTTTTAGAGCCCTGCATTGCATTACATACATATGGTTTGGTGAGTTATCCTTGTACAGCATCTTCTGCTTAATCTGTATCTCACCATGATCTGTCATGAAGCCACAGGCTAAACCTCAGTTACGCACATTGAAACCACAGGAAAACCATGCGATATGCAAGGTGGAAATAATAGATTCAGACTGTACAGATGGAAAACATTTGCAAGCAAGATGCAAAGTAAAAAATGCACAGTAAACAGAATATATTCAATGTTGCAAAGGCATACAGTAATACAGATGCATTTTTAGTAAACTTGACTGCTCATCCGTGCATCCTAAGACTTTTTCACAGCTCACAATGCCACACAATAAGTGGGACTCAGTGCTACTAAATAATTAATAAATTGTCATTTAAGTTTCATTTTAATGCTGCATCTTACAACAGTTCATAGATTATTTAGCATTTCTAAAAAAAATACCACCATTGAGCACTGAAACAAAAGACAACATTTCTTCTTTTTCTGCATGGATCTACAGTACTTTCCAAGGTAGGCACAAAAATTCTCTGCACATTTGAAAACTTCACTTTTCGCATTTCCTCTCAGAAGACAACCATATGACTCTGAACCATAAACTGAACACTTGTCTGTGTTTATTGGGACACATGTGTCTATGTTTAGTGGGACTTCACCTTATTGTTCACAGTCTTGTGGCAGTGGGTCTGCATTTCCCAGGTTATATTTTAAACAGATATTTCATCAGGTCAGGCCTGTATGCTGAACTTCCTCTGGAAACAATGTGTTATCAAACTGTGTTTCAGTAATGGCACAACATTGCCAATGTAGGGCTCCCTTTATTTGCAGAAAGCTGCTGGTATTTGCATATTAGTCAACTATGATCAGTGCTGTACTCCATTAACAAAATATATTTATATAATGTGTGTGTGTGTCTGTTTATATACATATATGTTTCAGTCATGTCGATTAATATCAACAAAAATGTGCATGTGTATTTATCAATGATAAGAGGGCTGAGTACCTGGCCTGTTCTGACCTACATCAGGAACACATGCTAATGGTGGAAGGGGTGTGTCTATGTTGGCCATTGTGTGCCTGCCATAAAGCCCAACAGCCCTTAGTCGATAAGCTACTTACAATCCGGTGTCCAGTTTTCCAGTTTGGGTTACCTGGGATAGCTCTGTCGAGTGAAAGATGGGTGTTCAACTAATCAACTTGCCAAACGTGAACTAAGGATTGCTACACTAAGTATCAGTTCACTGACAGTATGCAATTTGAAAGTGGATGACATAATGGTAAGGAGGAGGCTGGATGCTCTGTGTATCCAAGAGACAAGATGGAAGGGCAGTGTGTAGCAAAGCCACTTGGCTTCAGATCCAGAGTCTCCTATTTGTAGGAGGATGGACTAGAATTGGTGTGGGAACTGTGGTAAGGGAGAGTCTTCAGAAGACAGTGAGGATGTCATCAGAATTAGTGATAGACTCATGGCAATGAGATTCCACTGTAAAGAAGTATTCATAATCTCAGCTTATTGCCCACGGTAGTTCTGTGATAATGAGGAAAATGGTGCAAAGCAGGGCAGCATGAATTGGTGCTAATCATGGGAGGCCTGAATGCTAATATTGGGACAGAGAGAACAGGGTATGAGGACTTCCTGGGGTCACATGAGTGGGGCAGCAGGAATAAAGGAGACGTCATCCTAGACTTCTGTCTGACAAATGGGTTGAGGGTGGCCAATACATGGATTAGCAAGATTCCATAGAACTGTAAACAACATGCAAGTCAGGTTGGCTTCCTATTAGTAAGGAAAGGAATTGGGGTAGAGAAATATATTGCAGTCATGCTCATTGAAACAGTTGGCCCACAGCATAAACCACAGGTGGCCATAATCAGCTGCAAGCAATGGTCAGAGAAGGCTCTAAGATCAACAGAGACTAAGCTAAAGACTTAGACATTGACTGGAGTGAAGGTACAAGAGTTCAAAGAAATAGTCAGGGCTCAAGCACCTCAGGAAGAAGAGGAAATAAATGAAGTTGAAAAATAATCTCAAAACAACATGTGTGGAGATTATAGAAGAGATATGCAGCCAAGCCAGTTAAAGTTTCATAGGTTCATTGGTAAATAGTATCAGTCTGCAGACCATTTCAAGCCTAGCCAAAAACCCTATTCAAAATTCCCTCGAGCTTCAAAGACGGCAAGAAATGATAGACTGGGAGAGAATTTGAGGCTGCCCATCCAGTTATCTAAGTTTACCTCAAAGGTGCGAAGGGTGCTGCTCTGCTTGTCGTGTAGTGAAAGTTTGTTCCAGAGGTGAGGGGATATATTCGGATATGAATCTATCATACCAACAAGTCTTATATATCTGCTGATGAAGGTATATTTCCCTTAACAGAATATTTGATGTGCCAATAGTTCTGCAAAGGAATAGGCGATCATATAAGCATTGTCTTTTCTCATGGCACAGAAGGCTAGACAGATTTTCATGGAGGAGTTTGTAAGAAACTGAATACAGAGAAAGTGCTACAAGTCTCTCCTGGAAGTAAGTTACATAAGGAAAGTATGTAAATAAGGTACATACAGAAAGCTGGTGATGGAGTGCAGAAGCCCAGGAAGTTATCAAAATGAAAGAAAGAATGCAGGAAAAAGTGCGAAATAGAAAAGATGGACCAGGCTAAGAAGAAATGCTGGTTTTCGAAAAACAGAGCTAAGAGAGCAGTCACAACAGCAAAGAACAAGGCATCAGAGACACTCAACCAACTTCTGGTAAGTGGCTCAGCACATGCCACAGAGATACTCTATCAGGTGACAAGGCAAAGACAGAAAGATAAAGAACATAGTCATCAGACACCCTTAATAAGGAATGTCAACAACAAGCTGCTCACAAGTCTACATGACTTCAAAGGTAGATAGAAGTAGTACTTCCATCAGCTTCTAAATGAAGAAAAACCCACAGATGCTGTACTGCCCCAGTCATGGCCTACAATGAGAGAAAAGAAGCAATAGCCCACACCAGACAAAGTAAGAACAGCACTAAGGAAAAATGAAGTCAGGGAAAGCAACAGGTTCAGATGATGCCACAGCAGATATGATCAAGATATTGGATGAGTTAGAAGTGAAATGACTCCAGGGATACTCATAGCAGTATGGAGAGAAACGGCCATCCCAGATAGCCAGAGAATAAGTGCACTAGTGGGAGTGTACAAGAACAAAAGGGTCATTCACAACAGTGAGCAGTATAGACATATCAGATTTCTGGCACACTACATGAAAATACTGAAGATGGTGACTGATAAACTAATATGCTGAGAAGTAGAAAGTAAGATGGAAGACAAGCAGGTCAGATTCAGATTAGGATGCAGCACAACAGCACAACCGACAGAATGTTTGTTATGAAACTGATAGTTGAGAAAAAACTAGAGATGAGAAAGGAGTCCAAATGGGCATTCCTACACTTGGAGAAGGAACATGACAATGTCCCAGGACAGCTGGTTGGGCAGTCCTGTGTTGCTTCAGAGTCCCAGAAACATTGGTAGAATTTGTGCAGGCTATGTACAAGGACCCATTGACACAAGTACAAACAATGTTTGGAGAATAAGAGGAATTTCTAGTGGGAGTAAGTGTTTATAGGTTCATAGGTGTTTACTTGCCTAAGAACCAAAGGGACCTTTTAAGCCTAGCCATTCCAAATTTCTGACAAGTTCTGGAAACCTTGATAAGTGAAAGCAGGGACTTAGAAGATGAAACATTTACAAGCATGGGCCTAGGAAATGAACCATTTATAGGCTGCCTCTGTCGATTAGAGACATAGGCGCTATACCAGGGATGAATTTCCTGCTCCCCGTCCAATTTTCCATGTTATACTTGAACTGATTTAAGGAGAAACTCTGCTCAACATGGATAGGGAGCCTGTTCTCGAGAAGGGGAAGTGTCCTGGATACTATATGGGACATACCTATCTCCCCAGTAAGTCCTATTTATATCACAAGCAAGGTTTAAGTCTTTAAAATGGATAATTCTGGTGCTGTTTGTTTTGTACAGATGTGAGGGGTCCATCAGGGTGGGATCTGACAATGGTTTGTATGTCTGCCATACATCTGCTATCAACAGCCTATAGGAAACAGAATACAGGGATAGGGCCTTGAGGTGGTCTGCACAGGACATGTTACTTTTACCCTGTATTTCTTTAGTGAGGAACCTCTGTGGACATTCCAGTTGTTGGATATGCCTGGTTAGGTACATACCTAAGGGGGTACTGTACTCAGTGATAGGTCTGATGAATGCTGAATACAATGGAACAATGGCCTGCTTGGACCTAGATGCCATACCTTTGTTTATTAATTGCACAACATAGAATTATTTCCTCACTACTGTGTACAGAAGATGGCCAAAGGCAAGTCCCTGACTACTGGGTTAACTCCTAGGGGTATGTCGTCAATATGATAGTTACCAGGGGTGGATGACTTCCCAAAGAATACTATTATGCATTTCTTAGCATTTAGTTTGAGTCCATGCCTCTGACACCAGTTATTTGTCTGTGTCAGCCCTTCCTGGAGCACATTTGTGTCATTGGGGATTCTATGACTACTCCTAATTTGCAATCATCTGCAAATTTAGTATGCATCAGGGTTCACCTTTGAGCCCACTGCTGTTCATACTGCTGATGGACTACATTAGCAAGCAGGTCAGAGGGAACAGATCAACAAAGCTGCTGAATTCAGACAATGTAGCATTACAGGCAGGCTCTGAACAACAGCTTCAGCAAATGATTGGAGAATGGAATGCAAAACTGAAGATACAGAGGCACACAGGACTGATCTGTGTACAGATAAGATAGCTGCAATTGCAGCAAATGAGGGATATCAGAAGAAGCTAAAATTTGAGATAGAAAAGAAAATAGTGGAACAGGTTAACATTTTGACGTACATTGGAGGGTTGGCTGAGGAGAAAGGAAATCTGAATGAGAAGTTCAAAGCTAGAATCAGAGGGGCTATTGTCAACTGGCAAGGAGTGTCACGGTAGTTTGTGACAGAATAATGGCAGAGATGCTGAAAAGTAAGGTGTACGAAACAGGTGTGTCATCAGTACTTCTGTATGGCACAGAAGCCAGGGCAATGAAGGCACAGCAGCTGAAGAAAGTAAAGGTGATGGTGATGAAGTGCCATAGACAGGTAGTAGGATGCACGTTGTGGGACAGATGAAGAAATGATGACCTCAAAACAGAAGCCCATGTAGCTCCAATTGCAGAAATATCAAAGAGAACATAATATGGTGGTTCAGGCACACATGCAGGAAAGTAGAAGACTATCTGTTGAAGAAGATTTGGACAAAGAGGAAGCAGGCAAAGGAAAATCAGGGTGTCCAGCAAAGAGATGGGCGGATAATATGAGAGAAGACCTGTGTCAGTCATGCATGAAGAAGAAGGTAGGAGTGTGGCATTGAACTGAGATAGATGGTGACAGTTGATGCAACACCCCAACCCCATGTACAAATGGGGAAAACGGGGTTGATGATGATGATGATGATGATGATGATGATGAAAGTCATCTGTATGCTATCACAGGTACCACTGGAAGTAGTTGCTATGATATAGGTATGTACATGCTTGAGGTTAGCACATCTGTACAGGCTGTCAGTGTTGGCATTATGCACATGGCACAGTCAGAGGATAGAGTGGCACTACAAGCAACTCTATCAGGAAATAGGATACATCACATAATGTCCACATAGTAGTGGTTACCTCCTCTGTTGTCTACAGGAGCCAAATCAGCTCCCTCACTTGCATCAGAATCAGATCTAGGAACAGGTGAAGGATTTGCAAGTCTGAGGCCTGAAAAACTCTTAACACATCCCAGATGGATACTAAAAGGTCCCTATGGCAAGAATGATTAATGCTACACAAATTCTTGTGTCCTCTGGGGTAGAGATTCCATGCATTCCCCTTGGTTCCATGTGAGGATGGTTCCAGACAACCAGCTCCCCTATGATATCCCTGTCCGTATGGTAGCAGGTACCTATGTGCTGATTGTTAAGGTAATGATATGTCAGCCATATGCAGTATTTCTCATTAGAATGACAACACTTGTTTGCATATGTTTTCATTTGTATGGGATGCATACCATTCTTTTTTCTACCCTAGACTGACTGTGCTAGATATGTTCTTGAATCAATCTCTCCATGTATGTGGCAGCTCAATAGTTTGCTTAACAAAGTGAATTCATTGTCTCTGAATACCCATCATACCCTCTGAATTTAATGCATTATTTACAGAGGTGACAGAAAATATTGCTACTCTAACGATATCTGGAGATTTGCTGTTTGTTTTTCATAGAATACAACTGCCTAAATCAGGAATGTTCTACAAAAGTCAGACATCTGTTTAGTTATTTTATACTCCCAAGAACAAAACAAATTAATTTTATTACAGTCCATTGCCAAATGCAGAACTTTGGTTATCTAGCAAGCTATTGCTCAAGATCAGTCTGGAGGGCCCCACGCTACCTTTCCAGTTAAGGCACAGTGGTTCCACTGCTTTAAAATGTTCTGCCCACATATAACCAAAATAGTTTAAATAAGAACACACCTTAGACAGTGCTTGAAATCACATCATTTGCTGCAAAAGGGTTCTTATAACTGCTCTAGTATCATGAAGCAATGGCTTCAAATGAACTAGTAAAGTTAGCAAGTAAACTTACCATAAGAGTGCATGTTCATAAAGATCACTGCTGCAGTAGCCTAAGCTATACGAGATGCCATGCCAAGGATCGGACTGGCTGGGTGGCTTCCAAAGCTTTACGGCACCTCACACTCTCCTTAACCACTGTACAGCTGGAGGAGACCAGTATAAAATCAGTGCTTTAGTGGCTAGGGTGCCAACATTTCAGAGCTTTCCTACCTCAGAATAGGGAATCCTGCAGAATATGAACAGTGATAATAAAAATCCCACACCCTGACATAAAAATAACAAAAAAAGAGGGAGATGGAATGAGGTCACAGCTATTCCTACAGTGATTACCTACAACCTCTTACTACTACCACCTAGGGACACAGTTTGTGAAAGATGCAGTTACATTAGGCACCTAGAGTCTATGCTCTCTCCCTCACAAGCCAGTATATCTGGCACTGAGAAGGATGTCAACACAATCACTACACCTCAAACACCACCCACCCCTACACAACACACACCCACATATGTGGAGGTACTCAACAAAAACGTACCCAAACAAAGGAGACCTCCGAGGCAAAAACACACACGATCTACACAGCCCTCCACACCATATACCATGCATAGTTCACACACCTGTGTTTCACAACCACTAAGGCTTAACCATAAACCTAACATATTAGTCATAGGAGGCTCCATTGTGAGACACACAGATGTGCCTCTCACCAGGCTGCATAAGGCGAAAGTCACGGTTAGTTGTCTGCCAGGGGCCAGAATACACCATATTACGCACACACTCAAGTCTCTCAACAACAGGCACTGTTATGACTCTGTCATAGTCCATGTCGGTGTGAATGACTTGAGACATACCTCCCTGGACTATATGAAGAGAGACATGATTGAGCTTGCTGAATATGTGTCCCAGGCAGGTATGTCCCTAGCCTTAAGCAGCATTCTACTGTCATCCAGAATGATGCCTCAATACAAACAGAAAATGATTGACTTTAACAATTGGCTTAGTTTCTGGTATCCAGTACCTGACAGCCTGGGAAGATATGAACAACAGACCACAATGCTTTGCCAGAGATGGCCTGCATCTGTCTCACTTGGGCTTCAGGCTTCTGGCAAAGGCTCTTGCCTCCCCCATAGTGCCTTTTTAGAAAAAGTGATGAGGTTAAATCTACCAACATAACAATTTCAACAAAATGCAGATTAAAGGTCATGCTGCTAAATGCTAGGAGTCTAAACATGAAACTGCACTCCTTGCAAGCATTCTTAACTCAAGAAAATGCTGACATCTGTGCAGTCACAGAAACCTGGTTCAAAGCTGAGGAGAGCACCCCCAGCCTAACCTGGTTACTCAACTTGGAACGAAGACAATTTTCAGCAGAGACCCAGGGAGAAACACTCCAGACACATGTCTTTGCAATGTGGGAGGAAATCGGAGTACCCAGAGAAAACCCACAAGAACACAGGGAGGACATGCAGACACAGCACAGAAGGAAGTCCAGCTAAGAATCAAACCGGGTGACCTCTTGCTGTGAGGCGACAACACTACCGCTACACCACTGTGCCGTCCGTGATCTATTAGAACATGTGCTGTTACAACACATTTACTTAGCTGTACTATATTCAACATTTAGTTGACTGTTGCAGTAGTCTAAGCTATATGGGATGAATGGCAGAGCTTTGAAAGAAAAAGAGAAGGGAAGATTTCCCTGTGTTCACCTGACAGTCCAGGTTGAGAAAAAGTTTTTTTTCCAAGACAGAGATTCATGACAACTTCAGAAAAAATATGCAAAAATAAGGCAGTCATTTAAACGTGCAAAAATGTGAATACCCTGCGACCTAAAATGGGCTATGACAGAAGCCATGTACTTTGTAAACAATGTCAGATCTGTTAACAAATCATAGGGTAAAGCAGAAAACTAAAAATGTAAACCAGGCCCTCCCCCCCAAAAACAAAAGCCATAAAAAAAGAAACACCTGAAATCTTTGAGAATCTGAATTATATTGAAAGGTTTAGAAAGCAAAGTCTAGGGTCGATCTGCAGGTTCCTTCTTTCTTTGACGTGAAAGGGGTATTTTAATAAAATCTTTTACATCTTAGTTCTAGATAAACAAGTTCAATAACCCATGATACCCCATCTGATCTAGAACAGAAGGGAACAGGGAGGTTTTGCTGGCTAAATGAAAAGGAATCCCTTCAAAAAAGTGGAAAGGAATCTCCACTTTAAGGGAAGCCTTAGTATTTTTGAGTGAGTCTTATGACCCAAGGGTCTGAAGCTATCTGATGCCACAAAGGAAAGTGCAGACATAGAACTAGGAAAGCTTTACAAGACTGATAGGGTGAGAGGGCAAAGGGCATGAAAGGGCATATAGTCAGTCTATTTTCTTAGACTGTCCAGGGTTTTGGGAGGACCCTCCTTTCTTCTTTGTACCGCCCTGCCGCTGTTTTTTGAAATGTTGTCTACCTGTACCTTGCTGGGAATGCTTATTCAGTTTCCTGAAAAAAGGAACCTGAACTGGAGGAAATGGCTCTGTTATAATTGGCAAGGTGTTTTGAAAAATCTGTGTAACCCCCTAAATAAACTGTTTCCCTTTCCTCCAGCCTTTGTAGGATCTCAGCAGAAGGATCAAATAACACCTCTATTTTTTTCATTTTTTTTTTTCAGAAAACACCTCTTATGCAGGGGAGCATTCAGGATCTCCAGTGTGACATCTTCTGGTAAATTCTGAGAAAGTAGCCAGGCACATTTTTTTTATCACTGACCCAGTGATAGTTGTTGTAGAACCAGTGTCAGGAGTAGCATGAACACATTTTAGAGAATGTTTGGTTACCCAAGACACACAGGATACTAATGAGTTCAGAGATGCATTAGTCTGAAGAAGAGAAAGGAAGTAATCAGTAACTTAGACATGTGAGCCTGACAATTCACTGTTCTAAAGGATAAAGTTTAAGAAGTAAAATACTTCCCAACCTATCAAGGTTTTCCCAGCTTGACAGAAGGAATACTACCTACTGTAAGGAGTTTGGCAGAAGCTGATTTTGACAGAGAAATTACTGCAGGATCTGACCTGAAATTAGAAAAAGAAATTTGTGGGACTGGGGCAAATTATATAATTTATGAGACTTTGCAGGAGGATGACTGTCAGACAAATGCTAGCAACAAAGAAAGCATACTGTAAGGCTGGTGACACAGGAACAACAGCTGCAGGCTGAAGAAAATCCACCTGTAGCAAAGCATAATATCTTTGCTGGGATTCTGGTATTTCTTTTGTTTCTACTGAAACAAGTTCTTCATGCTGCTAATTGTATCAGAAAAATGCAACTCTTTGGGAAAGGACTCTGAAGAATGACTTTCCTCAGAGTCAGATTCCCATACTGTGAAGTGGGAATTTTAGAAATGCTGTCTAAGCCTAAATCATGCCCCTCAGACTGGGGATCAGAATCTGGGAGAAAGGAAAAGCGTTTCCTTTTTAAATGAGGGAAATATTTAGCAAATAAAGACTAAAAGGATGTAAAAAAAAACATTATTAAAGCCCATTAATTAATTAATTAATTTATTTATTATTATCTTTCTTATCTGCTTTAGGAGAATATAAATGTCTGACCTTATTATCTACTTTTTTTTTTTTTTTTTATGAAACCCCCTACAGAAAAAGAGTGACTTGAAGGATGGTCCTTTCCAGGGGAATGAAGCTCCTCAGAGCAGCTTAGCAAAAGAGCATCACCCAGTCCCTTTCCAGATTCCAGCAACAGTAGTTCTCCCTTATCTGATGAGAGCAGCTGAACAGCCAGAGAGGATGTGCCTGCCAGCTTGTCCTTAGTGGCTTCCTAAGAAGCAGCACCAGAGGGGCCAACATTTCTTCCAACAATATTTACATAACCTATAGCAACTCATAAACATTAGGTAGAGAAGCTGTTTTATATCAAGGATATAAACATATGTATGTATTATTAATAAAACAAATACAGAAAAATTTAACAGAAAATCCATTTTCTAAGTGCAATAATGCCCTTCAAGGTAGGGGTTCAACATAAATATAATGGTACTTCTAGGGATGGGGAGTCCAGACACCGTACAACTCCCTTGGGTGATACCATTATTTCCCTATAACACCCAGCCTGTCATGCATTATTGCTTATTAGATATCACCAAGAACTGATAGTTACATACTATATACCTATTGTACTGAGAATAACTTCTTTACTATTTCATGACCTACAGTACTATATATATATATATATATATATATATATATATATATATATATATATATATATATATATATATATATATATATATATATATATATCGACTGCTAAAGTCACAGTTTGAGTCTATTTTATCTAGTGCTATTTAAAACACCAGATTTTAAGTTCCTGTGAACTCATATTGTATCTGCTGTACATCTGTAGTCTGATTTAGTATGAGAGTTCATGTGTTACAATTTATAAATCTTTAACATTCCCTGCCTACAGTAGCCTAAATTGTGAAAAGCTTACAGCTTTGATGAATGCTGTTTGTTTGCATTACATAAACATCTTCTTCCAGGGTCATTACTGAAAAAAGTTTTTTTTTTTTTTTTAGCAGAAAGAACGAAAGAATTAATGTAAATATTTCGTTCAGCGGCTGAGAAAGAGAAAGTTACTGTGAAGACCTGAAAAATGAAAAAGGGTCTAAAACTCTCTAAAATGAAATGCAGCATGCAGTCATACCAAAAGCACATGTGGTTTGGGGAGTGTAAGTCAAATAACTGTGGTATATGCAACATCTAAACTAAATAAAAGAGTAAAATAAAATCCCTTGAGATAAAATAACCATGCTGCACAAGTTAGAAGCCAAGGCTTCTAAAATTTTGTTTAACAGTTTGTGTTAGAGCTTCTAATTGAGAACAGCTTGTAAGTTAAAAATAACATTTGTGTCCTTTCTCAGAAAATATTTTTAGTTTTTCATTACCCATTTTGTTAATCTTATTTTGTTAAATAAACTTATAGAAATTAAGGTCTTTGTAAAGGATCCCTATTACGCTGTCACAGATGCAGTTTGTCGAATACATCTTCATCGAACCAAAAAGTGAGAAAAGGCAAAATAGCGAAGCAGCTTTTCCTGGGAAAGAATTTGCTTGGCCGCTTTCGCTACTTTGCCATTTTCAGCACTTTAGTGCGATCTCTGAGTTGGTATATTTAAGTAGGGGGGGTCTGGGTGTGAAGCCCCCCACATTACGTAATGTTTTACAGTTTTTTTGTTTTGTTTTTTTTCGGAACAGCATAGATGCTGGAGTGGGGAGGCTTAGACCCAAACAAATTAAAAAAAAAATCAAAATAATAAATGTTTGCCAAAGAAAGATTTTCTTTTGTCAGCCACAGACAAAACTTCAACATGCTAAAAGCTGTCTATGAAACTAACAGCTTAGTAATTACAAAGCGCTAAGATTCATCTGTCAAATGAGAACTCAATTCTTTCTTGACTCCAACGCCATGTTAGTGGTGTTCTGGTATATTAATAGCCTCAAAGATAGAAAAGGAAAATGTAGGAATAATATGCATAATAATGTGTACGCGACAAGAGTTTATCTGGTAATTATTAACTAAATATAACAAACACGGTTCATTTAGTAGAATTAGACCAAATTAAATAATTATGTAATAGCTACAACTGAAAATGTCAAGAGGCAGGGTTTCAAGTTAGCTATCTGTGATGATGTCTATTACAGAAAATTACCACAGGTTTCCATTTGAGGTTAACTTCCAAATAAACTGGATATGGCCTTTCATATCATGACAGTTACATTCAAAATTAGAAACTCTGTAAATGTTTACTTTAGTAAGCAAGTACAGTCAGCATTATCATTCTCATCATCCTCGTCATTATTATAAGCCCCATCTTTTCCACTTTTTACATGGGGTCAGGATGTCACATCAGCTGTCGCCTCCTCCCAGTTCAATGCCACTCTCCAACCTTCTTCAACTTCAACAGTCATGCATGACTTTCAGGGGTCTGCCCTCATGTAGTCCATTATTTCTCTTTGCTGCATACGCTTGTTTCCTCTTGCCTTCTTCTTGTCTCTCCCAAATCTTCTTCACTAAATAATTTTCTGTTTTCCTGCACATGTCCAGTCTACCATAATCTGTTCGCTTTTACCCTCTCTACAATTGGAGTTACTTTGTCTTCTGTAGTGATGTTACAATGTTTTGTCTGTCCCATAATGTGCATCCTACCACCTGTGTCAGACATTTCATTTCCATTGTTTCGAGCCTCCTTGACTGCTCTGGCTTTACTGCCCAGGACTCTGTTCCATTCAGAAATACTGGTTGCACCACTGTTTTGAACATGTTACTTTTCAGCTTCATTGTAATTGTTTCGTAACACACTACCCATGACACTCTGTGCCGGTTGGCTGCAGCTCCTACCCTTAATTCTAACTCTTCTAACAGACCATCTGATGAAGCACACTTGTGCAAAAGTGGTCACGTTTGTTCTTTTTATATTTTATGTTTTATTAAACAGTGATTTTTACAGCCTTGTCTGAGGAGTACCTTCCTTTTTGGCTTTTTTATAAACTAATTTTAGACTTGATTTCTAAAGAAAACTTTTTCTTTAGAAAAACTAAGGATATCTCTTACTTTACATAAAAGATACCTCCCTATCTTGAATTAAATTTGTCAATTAATTCAAAACAGTTAACTGACATTCAAGTGAAACCTAATGATATAAGTATTTTCAAATAACTATGAAAACCATTATTTCTAATAAGCCTATTTCAAATATATACAAGTTGTTTTCTAACTTTAGATATATGAATTCCATTATCTACTTGCCCTATTGGATGAATCTTATTCCACCCATTTTAGAATATCAAATAAGAAACTCTGTCCACTTAAATTTGAAATCTGCCCCTCTTAAGAAATTATTTGACCCACAATTCATGATTCTAAATAATGTGTACCTCACCAGCCTAATTATTTAAACATGTTCTTAATAGTTCAGCCATTTGCAAAGCCTGTGATTTCCATAATGCAGATGTGCTACATATCTTATGGAACAGTAAATATTCTTACTATTTGTGGTGCACTTTAAAATTTAAAAAAAGATGGGTTACAAAAAATATAGCTTTTCATGGGAATTTGTATTACTCCATATCCCACTGACAAAACTATAAAAAAGATATCTATATTATAACTGCATTGTTTATGCTGGTCAGATTATACATTATACAAAACTGGTTTGACAGAAGCAAGTTATCTTGGGCATGCTTTAAGGACATAGATTGCATGTATGTCTGTATGTAATTTATTGTAGTTAAAGGATGTTATCAATGAATATTGATCTACGTTACAAGGCAACAAGATTTACAATAACATACTATCACAAGGATGTTCTTATTCCTATACAAGAGGAAAAAACATTGCTAATCATCTGTCAAATTTCAAAAATCCATATGTTGACATTGTATGTTTTTCTGAGGATGAAACCATCTAGATGTTATCCTTGTGGTAACTGTTTTCTGTAAGCATGTTATGAAAACTAAATCCTTTTCATTAGCTAACACACGTAGAGTTTTTTATATTCGTGAGTTTATTACATGTTCATTTGAGTAGGTTATCTATTTAATTACTTGAAAATGTGTTTTTTATGTTGGGAAGACTTTAGGCATGTTTAAACAATGTCTCTCTATTCATCTTAGTGATCTAAGATGTCATACAGAATGTACTGCATAAGTACAACATACAAAATTACATAAAGAGGCATTGTTGAATCATCAATTCCAATTTACCCAAGAAAAAATGATAAGCTGTGCTTTTTGCATATTAAAGAAAAAAGTGGATTTTGAACTTGGGAGCTAATTATGGTTTGAAGTTTTAAATTATATAAATTATTTTTGATCAAATAAATATCACATTTATTATTTAATAGTTTTTTGAGAAAATACATAAGTAGTGTTATTTATTTAAATTAAATAACTTTATACAGTGACACTCCAAAACATCTAAAACTCATAACATCTAAATTCAAAACACTGAGGCCACAACATCTAAAACTCAAAACATCTAAAACTCATAACATCGAATTTCATAACATCGAAACTTTGCATCACGACATCAAACACTACAAATCACATGAAAACAACATCCCCTCCACCCATAACAACACCAAACTAACAAACACACTTTTTACTAAGTTTCTGCAGGGGGGAAAGCCCCCCTGCACCACCCCATGTGGGGGGCTCTGCCCTCCCACACCCCCCATAAATTAAATATACCAACTCAAAGATCGCAGTACAGTGGGAAAAAGTTAATTCTCTAACCCCACTGTATCGCAATTACCATAAAGAATGCACACATAATGTCTATACCACTTACCTGTATGGCCTAAAAAACACATACAGAGTGGCAAAATAAATACTACATAAATAGTGTGAATTCCTACACTATCTAAATAATAACTATATAAATAAAAATGACAACATCTCATACTGATACCGCAAGAATAATAGATTAAACTATAACATTTGCATGTTTCATGATACACTTTTCCATATTATGCATTTCCAATAATATGAAATTTGATGTTATGAGTTTTAGATGTTTTGGGTTTTAGATGTTGTGGTCTCGATGTTTTGAATTTAGACATTATGTGTTTTAGATGTTTTGAAGTGTAACCCTTTATACATATATTACATTTTTTTCATTTAGCATGCAATATCATCTTTTGTCATTTGGTGTCAACGTATGCATATAAAATAGGTTTATATTATTATTATTATTATTATTATTATTATTATTATTATTTGAGTTTATTGACTATTTAATGATTATTTGTTATTAATTCATATGCTTTTGAGTCATTCCGTTAAAAAATATTTTTTTTCCTGCCAGAAAAGTTATAAAAGGTGACTACATCACAGAGTTCAATTAGCACTAAAGAAGCTATACTTTGAGGGGGGAATCTGGTTTGTCTATATGATTTTGGAGCATATTTTGTACAGTAAAAGGTTATTTATAGCTTCTGTTTGGATGCTGAATTATTTGTGGTTCTAAAAAGTTGATATGTGCACCTAGTTTTGTGTTTCAATTGACACACCCTGAATTGTTGGTACACATTGTATTTTTGCTGACCCTGAAGCTTTCTTGGATTGGCTGACTAATTTGAAAGAAGACGCTTGCATTATGGCTGCTTCTTTGGACTTATTCTCTTTTGTGGATGGAATGGTTGTGATAAGGATGATACATCACTGTTTCCTTGTTTAAGTAGCGGATTAGTCAACTCTGGTATGAGAGTCACAAATTCTGCTTCATTAAACGCCAGTGAGGAACATCAGATTAAAATGGTGCTTGCTGATTTAACCTCTACTTCCAGGTCTTTCTGTTGGCAATATGCTAAAGACTGATCAGCATCTGCTGATCCCGCCCCCTAGCATTTTGCATCCTGCATCCCATCATAGCTATGCCTCTGATTTGAGATCAAGTTTGTGCATTGACTGAGCAATAAGAAATCATTCTATACATTGTGGAGGTAAACAAATAATGTATAGGGGTTTGAGGATCTTGGAAATAAATCTTGGGAGTTTATGGCATTCTAGAAATTAAAGAAGATGAATGTAGCTAAACAGAAAAACATTTTTTTTTTAAAAAATCACTTTACTTCATTGCACTTACAAAAGATGGTGGTGGAATGAGTCCAGCATGCCCTGTTACAAAGATCATGCTGAAATAAAAGTTCCTGCCAAGGACAATTATAGTTAAAATATTAAATTATAAGAGTCAAAAACTACTCCTCAAACAAAAAAACTGAAATGCACTGTAAAAATTGTGATTTTACCTGCACAAAGGCATTTCTAATCAGGTTTGTGATAAAATACTTCATCCCACAGGTAGTCTCCCATCTCATTATGAAACCTTCAATGAAACATAGACAGTATTTAGCAAGAAGGCATTCAATAGGTTGGCCCGAATGAAATGCCATTCTCTTATCAGATCTACAACTGAATAGCCTATTCTCTCTAAAAGTAATATGCAGAAAATCATGCTATACTGAAGTTTAGGAACACCATTCTTCTGGGATTAGTCAGGGCTAAGTGATGAGGAATTTAAATCCTAAGACAGGAAAATGACAGCCTTTTCTGTTGACATAGAGTGATAAAGCATATGCAGATAGTAGTTTAACCAAAGTTTTCATCCAGTAACGTATTTATACTACACATTAATCTTACCTAATTTTATAACCAGCTTCTCATTATCCAGAGCTAACTTCATTCTACTCCTGAGGTTTAGAGTCTCTAATTTTTCTCAGCTAACTTTGTGCTTTCGCCTCCCTGAACAGTATTCCACAGCTAGCATTTTATACTTAACTTTACATTTCTCTGTCTAATCTCGGATGATGGTTTTATATATTTTTCTTCTCTCAAATATTGCAATGTGTCTTACAGCGTATGTTTAGAGTGTATCTATTTTGCCATCAGACTAATCATTGGGGCAGATTCAATAAAGCCTACACTAAGTGCACACAATATGTATTCAAGAAAATGTTTATCACATTTTTTGTACTTTCAAGTGTACATGTAGTCTGCACTTTGTGGTAACCTTTATGGATCCCTGTCAGTATTTAAAGTTGCAAGAATATCATTAAAATTAGGAGGAAGAAGGTGTGAGTTATGTCTGTGATGTCTGTTCACTCAAAACAGTGTACACTTAATCTAGGCATTATTGAATCCTGGGAATTGTGTTTAATTTGTAGTCATTAGTACATTATCACTTCAATTATGACTTCTTAATAAGTTGTCACTGTTAATTTACCAATACTTCTTAGACTTATTTGTTTAATTCACAGGCAAGCAGACAAGCATTGTTCATTGAATTGTTTCACTTGATATTCAAATTATTATGGTTTGAGCTCTTGTTCACTAAAATATATTACTATTATTTATTTATACTTCATTAAATTTTGAATCAAAGTACTTTTCTTGCCATCTTGGCCTACGTAATACCTGAAAAGGGTATTTGGACCAGTGTACTTTTCCAGTTAACAACAAGTATAAAATAAAATAAATAAGTAAGTAGATAAATAAAAAACCTAGGTGGTTTGGGTTTAAATAGTATCTCAGATGTCTGTTGCAATATGAGTAGGGAGGATGGGTGTGCCTATCTGGGGGGGGGGGGTCACAGCTGGTTTCCTTAATAAGATTGCATGACTGTACTTGGTAACACGCATACATGCATCTCATAAAGTAGTCAATTGTGTATGTCACTACATGGAGAGAGGAGTGAGATTGTCTGTCTACTCATTTGGCTAGTATGTTCCCTGACAGCTGCCTCTGTGAGGAATGAATGAGTTGACTGGGCTATCACTGCATTCAGGGAACATATCGGTCATATGGCTCTCACAGCCCCTGGTGAACAAATGAGCCTGGCACTTGAAAGAAATTATTTATTTTATTTATTTATCTATTCATATTTGTTTACAGGGGTAGTGCAATGATTTCAATGGACCATTTGCAGGCACAGCCTGGGTGAATAGTATCAGATAAGAAATGAACAAAAGATATTTATAGATAGAAACATATGCTAAAAACAAATATATATACAAATTCACAGATGCAAGAATATCCTATAACATTTAGTTCAAGAAGCAGTTAACAATGTGAAAACATGAATGGAAAAATGGAATTATGCTTAGCAGAAGTTTATAGATATGATGTAGCCATAATGACTGAGATGGCTTATGCTACAGGGTTAGCAGCATGTCATTGTATGGAGAGGTATGAACACATTAGAAGAGGCAAATGAGAATAGTTGTAAGAAAGGATACCATGGGGAGAAAACAGAGAAAAGGTGAAAGAGAAATGTAGAGGGAAAATGGTTTGAAAAGAGGAGAAAAGTGAGAGAGATACAAAGATGGGAGGGAAGTAGGATGAATGAGAGGCAGAAAGTAAGGGGGTGACAAGATGAGATAAGGATGGATGAAGCAGGAATAAAGGGGTGTATGAGAGATCTGCAGGGTTCATGAGTGAGTGCAGCTGCACTTTGCTTTGGTGAAGAGGTGTTCCTTGAGCTGTTGTCTGACGTCTGAGTACTTTTGGATGTCTCAGATTGAGAGAGGAATGGATTACCATTGTTAAGGTGCTAGGATGGAGAATGCACAGGCAATGCAATAAAGTTTACTTTTTGGAGTTAGCAGAGAGGAGACAGAATGAGTAATACCCCTAAGAATATATATGAGGATTTTGGTGAACATTTTATTAGAGGGGACAATGTCTTAGGATAAAGGGCTTTGTGAATTAATAATCCTAGTAGGTGGTTGACTTTCAAATGTACTGGGAGACATATAGCTTTGGCAAGAATTAGGCAGCAGGTCATTATGGGGAAGTTTGCAACGAAATGGAAGACTTTATTGGAGATAGTCTGTAAGGTGGTACCATTTTTCTTTGAGGCTGGAGCTGTAATAGGTAGTCCATATTCGAGTGTGGAAAAGAGTATTCCTGTGCCTATGGCAGCTTTGGCTGGTTGGCCAGAAGATGTGATAGCTTGTTCACCACAAACAATAGTGTGTTGATGTATTTTGAGTGTGTAGTTGAAAGTTAAGCCAAATGCCAATATATTTGAAGGGTGTGATAGGTTCTGTGATAGTATTGTCAACATTATTAATCTTAAGGAAGCTGATTACTTTGGCTATTGTTTTTGGTTGGCTCCAAATAGCATTGCTTTTGTTTTATTTATTTATTTATTTTTTTGGTTTGGTTTTGTTTTAGTTTTGTTTTGGCAATAAATGTACTGAACTAAATGAACCAACTAGGTGCAGGAAGGGGGGACTATCGGCGGATCATGTGCATGGAAATCAGCTTAGCGTCAGTTGCTTGATTCAAGCTTGATCGTATCACAGTTGCTTGAGGTAGAAGCTTCTTATATGCTGTTGCATACCTCATATTGGAATAATGTCTTATTATTTGGAGAGTTATGTGTTTTATGTTCACAGCCTGACAGAGAAAACAGCAAGACAGACTTTTCATTGCTGGCAAACGATAACTTTTTCTGCAAGGTGAAAGGACCTTGGAGTGAGAACAATTAAGCTAGAAGAGTTATGAGTGATCTCCCTACATGGAGGTGCAGTGCGCCTTACCTCTGCAATCAATCTGTACTGATTTAATTACATGATATTTGTTCCTAATTGAACAAGCTCAAGTAAGTGTTTGAAGCATTTATACATTCAGGCTATGAGTAATCAGCAGGTGTTGCCAGGCATTTGAGATATGAGCTCAGTAATTCCAAGGACTCACAGTAGATTCCTGGGAAACATGAAACAGACAGAAAATAAACAGCTAAAAAAGAGGGGAAACTTCAGTGGTGAGAGTCAAGGGGAAAAGAGAAACAAATTCAATGTAATTAAGTGAAAAACTATGAAATGGCATTTGGGGCGTTTGTCTCTGAATAAAAATTAATTAATTTATTGTCCCAAACTGGAGAATGAGCTAGAAAAAATATTGTCATTACCAGCCATTGCTTGCCCATGTATTCTTACTTATGGACACATGCTACATTGTACATGGTATATAGTATCCTGTTATATATGATATAAGGGTACTGGGTTATTTTTGGCAAGACAGAGCTCATGATAAAGGAAACACCACTGAAAATATACCATAGAAGTGGAGGGATATAGAGTATAATTTTACAGAATTTGAAATAATAACATTTTTTGTACTTTTTAAGAGCCATGACTGTTTTCACCTTTTTGTTCATAATTTGCAAATTGAATCCATTAATATGTTAAAGGGAGAAACCTTGGAAAGCTCAAAGACAAGGACTAGATTTATGTGCCAGGTAGACAAACAGACTTGCTGTGAGTGGACAGATGCCTTACACACCCTCTATTTCAACATAATATTAATTAATGCTTTGTCAAAAAGCATTTTACAATATTTAAAGGAAAAGAATCTCAGAGTGCTTTTGCAACTCAAAATGATCAACCAATAGGAGCATAAGACTTAGCAAAGGGGCTGGACATAATTTACTTTTGGTTCTTCTTTTCTTCTTCTGTGAAGGAATATAACAGAGGCGGGGAAACCCTGTAAGTTAAAAAAAAGCACAAAGACAAAATATGAATACTGGAAAGTCAGAATGATATGGGAAAACAAAATGATATAGATTATGACAGTTTACATATCAAATAACATTGTACCAAGTTTGAACAATACCAGCTTTGCTACAAATGTGATACATAAGATGATGGAAGACACCACCCAGATTTCAGATGGGACATAACTAAATCTGTAATAATCAGCTTTCAATTAATTAGTTGTTAGCCGTGCTTTAATATTTAAGGGATGGTTACAATTTATTAATTTTTTTCTGAAGAAGTCCTGGGTTGTAAAGGATGAAAGTGCTCAATCTGTTGGAAATAAAATTTATTCTCTGTAGTATCTTATTGTCCCTGCATTATTTTGTGATGAGTAATATTTTCTGATTTATTTTACTTAAAATGTCTTGGTAATGTGATTTTTGCTTTATAATCAAGACATCTTCATACAGTGCACATTGGTTTTCCATAAGAAGAACAAACTTTTCTGTCATACTGTGACTCTGTTGCATCATACACATAAAGTGGTAGCACTGTGGTTTTCTTCTGTTGTTGATTATTTCTGGCAAGCAGTGTCACGTTGATTTTTATAAAGGTAGACTACAATGTCTAGGTGCAGTTGCATGGAAATCCCATACCACAGGCCTACACAGTTCAAAAACACACATGATATATGGGTTAAATAAAACAACAAGATCACAATGAGCCATTGTACTGATTAGTTCTACAAGTGAGCTCCCCAGCAGAAAAATCTGCTGGCCAAGATTTACTAAACCACTGACTGTGTACCAGGTTACTGAGCTGTGTAGCAACATGGTTACAGCTTGTGACAAAGCAAACTATCAGATTCAAAAGGCATCAGAGTAAGATGATGAAGTGACTAGTTTCACAACAAGACATAGATGTGCAACTGAGACTTCCAAGATGGCTGAACACAATAACAGCTTAATTTCAGCTCTCCCAGTGTGAAAACAGAAACTCAGAAAAGAGAGGCAGTGAATTTGCCTTTTTAGGTAAATTTCAGTTACTGGCTAGTAAGTTAACTGCCTGGATGCCAGCAAAGAAGAAATTCAGAGAGCATGAAAGAAACTCAATCACAAAAGGTGAGGGGAAAATACTGGTTAGGAAGAACCCTGCAGCTTTTCAGTAAAAGCAAGTTTAAGTTCCAGCTTTGGTGCAATACATGACTTCCAATAACATGGAGGGAAAAATAAGTCAAATGTGCTCAAAGCTGATTAAAATAAATGAAACACTGAAGGAGTACATCAACTCTAACAAAAGGCTGGAAAAATTGAAGAAACTTTTAACAGATATTCAGATGTGCTGAAAAAAGTGCAAAATCAGAGGTGAAAATTAAGAAAAAGGCTTACTGAGTATGAGACTGCTCAAGAAGAGATGTTTCAAAAATGGTAAAATTGGAGGACAGAGCATGTAGGAAAAATCTGAGAGGTTCTGCTGTACCAGGAAAACTGGATGGAACAGACTGTATTCATTTTATGAAAGCACAAATAAGCAACTGGACTGGTATTTCACAGCAGTAGTTGTTAATTGAAAGGGCATATTGCGTGTATACTACAAACCTGGCCATGAGAAAGCAGCCAAGACCTCTAATAGTAAAGATGCAATCCTACCAGCAGAAAGAGTTGATACTGAGAAAGCTCTGGCAGAAGAATGAAGTATTAAAAGTTGGAGACAGTGGAGTGTTTTGGAAAATTATTATTCACTGTACACCCGGCAGAAGAGGAGTAAATTTATTCCAGCAGTCAAGGAATGTCGAGAAGCAGGTGTGAAATTCAAGCTGCTGTATCCAGATATGTTCAGAATATTGTTTCTGGAGTGTTAAAGCCATTTTTTGATGCAGAACATGCTAAGGAGGAAATACAAAAGTTTGTCCAACACAATGTGAGCTATCAAAAAGAAGGGAATTCTGTTCCTTATTGTTCGGATAATAAAGTTCATAGAGAGACTATGCCAGTGAAACCTTTTCCAATGTTCTAAAGAAAAATGCTTGAGATTCAGAAAAAACATAGAAGTTGACTCAAAGAACCAGAAGTACATTAGAAATGAACCAGAGACTAGATTTGGGAGGGGGAGATTTACAGGAAGTAAGCCAGCAATTCAGAAATTAATGAATAAATGTGTGATCACAAAGCATCCAATCACATTTGTAAAATGTGGTGGAATAAGAAAATATGTAAATGCTGGAATTTTTTGACTTTGTTAAACTTGTAGGGAACTCCAGATCATATACCTTACTTCATGTCATTAATGTTTGGAAGACCATTAAGGAGAGGGGAAAAGGAAGGGAAGATGTAACTGTAAGCAAAAACAGTCTTTGTTCTTACCAGTATTTTTATAAAACATGTCATGTTTGTTATAAAGTGAAGCTTTTTCAGTTCATTTTGTGTGCACTAGAGATAATAAAATAAACAGGGCCCCTTTTTCCTTCTTCTTTCTTTCTTCTTGATCAGTTAGTTATAAGAAATGTACTCAATGCAATATAAAAAGAGAAAAAATCCAGGACAAGAGAGCATGATATAAGTAAAATTGAAAAGCTGTTCTTACTTTTGCTGGAGTTTTCATTTTGTTTTCACTGATTGGTTTTTCAGTGACCTTCTCACTTATTGTTTTAGTTTGTTGTTTAGGGTATTTTTGCAGTGACCTTAATGATAATGGACATCATCTGGGTATAACAACCCTGTGTTTTCAGTTCATTTTGTGTGCATTAGAGATAATAAAATAAACAGGGCCCCTTTTTCCTTCTTCTTTCTTTCTTCTTGATCAGTTAGTTATAAGAAATGTACTCAATGCAATATAAAAAAAGAAAAAATCCAGGACAAGAGAGCATGATATAAGTAAAATTGAAAAGCTGTTCTTACTTTTGCTGGAGTTTTCATTTTGTTTTCACTGATTGGTTTTTCAGTGATCTTCTCACTTATTGTTTTAGTTTGTTGTTTAGGGTATTTTTGCAGTGACCTTAATGATAATGGACATCATCTGGGTATAACAGCCCTGTGTTTCTTATGCTTAGTCAAACACTCTGCTTGTGCTGTGCTGACGAGGTCATAACAAGGCCCAAAATATGTATATCCACAGCTAGTAGGGGTTTGACTTTATTGGCCTGAATTGTCCATTAAAACGATGAAACAAGTCATGGGCATTTAGAATTGCCAATTAGCTGAAACACCTGATGTTCATAAGGGTCATTTGCATATATCCCATGTGTCTCTGATACAAGAGGCTTGTGAGGTCACACAGTGGAGGTTCTAGCTGAGCTGGAGTTTTCATTTTGTTTTTACTGATTACTTTTGCATAGGGTAATAACTAGATTAAGGCACTTGGCTTGATCTAACAGCAAGTTTTAAGGGGATGCAAGTAAATAAAAGAACACTGAATGTAATGAAACGTTTTCCTCTAGCAAATAAATATTCACAATACACTGTAACTGAAGGCAACAGTGTATCTGGTTCGTATGCTTCCATACAGACAAGCTGACAAGGGCAATAAAATAGAATATTGTTTTTTTCAATGGCCACAAGATACCATTTTCTGAAAGCATTTGAGTTGTTTTTTACATCTAGAAGAGGAATAAAGATAAGACAAAAATAGATATCACTTACTGTAAGTAGAAACACAGTTTGTACCATGCATTCTAGCATGGACAACTTCATTATAGGTCAATTCAGGCTTGTGAGTGTAGCTGTCAGTCTGGGACAATTGTTCCTATTAGGAGGGTTAAACTTCATTATTTGGAGATGTGCATAGCTTTTTGTATTTGCATTAAGCTAATAGGTTTTGGGGGTATTCTAAGAGTCTGTTTTTTTAGGGTTTTCATTAAAACAAAAAGTTTTGTAAGATGTCACATAGATTCAAATGGATATGAAAAGAACCAATTGTATAAAAGGTCAACCTAAATGTAGCACAAAAGCTGAAACTAGATATTTTTTTAAAAAGCTGTTATTCATAACAAGTACAAATAACAATGTCTTATAATAATGACAACATTTTCTATATTATTTTCAAATGGGAATGGTCTGACAGATATATGCAAAAAAGAAGTAGTGAAGTATATTAAACATGCATAGTGCAAATAGTTATGCTAGAGGAGACACATTAGTGAATTTGATAAACAAAGGATTTCAGGACAGTTATTCAGCAGAATATTTGGGGGAAAGGAAAAGGAGTGTACTTATATTAAATGTTAGAGGAGATGAAAAAGTGATAGAATGGGAAAAAAAGATAATAATGGTAGATTTCTAGAAATAAGAGGCTAATGGCAAGAGAGGGAAACTGCACTGGTATCTATTTATATTCCTCCTAAAACTGCTAAAATGGAGCTTAAGAAAATTCTGGGAGAAATAATCAGCTTTCAGCAGGGAATATTTATTGTACTTATAGGTAGGGACAATAGTTTGATTTGCAACCATGAGGATATGTCTGGGGGACTAGAAGGGAAAGTTTAACAAAAGAGGGTAGATTTTTGAAGAAATTTAATAATATTTTGTATGGAAGATGTGAATTCAGTAGTAGGAACTCAGAGTGAATGTATATATTATTCCCCAAGGTGTAAAAACTGGGCTAAGCAAGACAGAAATTATATTTCACAGGAACATGTGCATTTAATAACTATTTGAGATCATGCACTAATAATAACTAAAACAAAAATACAGGGTAATGAAATAAAAATGAGATATTAGTGCTTCTCTTCTTATCTGTTAAACAGAGAGGAACTGAAGGAATGGGTAATGCAAATTATTCAGGAGTTATTAGGGAAGGTAGAAATTTCTGCAGAAAATATAGCTTGGGATTGGGAAAAAATGAAAGTGGAGTTTAAAAATAAGGTAGAAATAAAAGAAAAAAGATATGGATAAGAAATAATGAGTATTATTTAAAGGGACTGAAAAAGGTTAACATACTGTAGAATAAGTGGACTCTCAGAACAAGATGAAGCACAACTGCTGAGTGCTAAAGAGAAAATAAGGAACTATCCCGATAATATGCACGAGTTTAGCAAGACTGCTGTTAAGCAACTGTTTTTTGATAATAACTCCAGAGCACAAACACTTTTAGTACAATGGCACAGGCAACAGAAAGTAGAAAGTGTTGTTGTCAAGCTTAGAGAGCCTATAACAAGGGAAGTAACCAGAGATCCTGTAGAGTTATTAGAAATATTTTGGAAATTTTATGAAAATCTGCATAAAGCAGAGAAATGTGGAAATCAAGAAAAAGTACAAATGGAAATGTCTATGGGAGAATCAAATATGCCAAGATTAGAGGTGGATGAGGCTCAATTACTAACAGTTAGGATAAGAGAAGATGAGATAACAATGGTGATGTATAACCAGTCTACATGAACGTCTCCAGAATTAGATGGTATTTTTGTTGATGTTTGGAAGCTAGGAGGGAAGAGAGTGATAAAGATCTGCAAGGTTTTGTTTAACAGTATTTTAAAAGGAGGAGAAGCACCAACATCCTGGAAGAAAGCTGTGGTGGTGGCTGTAATACCTAAAGATGGTAAAGACCCATCATATTCAGCTTCATATAGGCTCATTTCAATTATAAACCATAATTTTAAAGTGTTTATGTCTATAATGGCTAAAACAATAGCAAAAGTGATGGCAACATTAATAGATGTAGATCAGCGTGGTTTTGTGGAGGGGAGGCAAACATTTGATAACATTAATAAAGCACTGATGATCCAGAGGGAAGCAGAATATAAGAAAGTACCATTGATGCTGGTGGGTCTTAATGCAGAGGGATGAGCTGGGATTTTATGTGTAGAGCAATGAAAGCATTTACATTTCCTGACAAAATAATAAGGTTGATTAGTAGGATATATGATGGACTGAAGGTGAAAATTAGAGTGGGGTGGTCTTCTCTGATAAGTTTTGTTTTAGCAGGGGAGTCAGGCAGTGTTGTCCCCTTTCCACTTTATTTGTGTTATATTTAAAACCATTGGCAAAGAGACTACAGGACTCAGAAATTCAAGGATTTCATTAGTATGGCAATCAAGGCAAGTTGGCTTTATTTGCAGATGATATTATTTTGCACCTGATAAAAACAGAAAAGAATGTTTCAGTGTTGTAGAACATTAGGAAATAGTTTCATGTCTTTTCAGTTTACAAAATTAATGAAGATAAACAAAGGCAATAGCTGTAAATTATGTACGCACACACAAATTGGTTCAGCAATACCTATATTTATGTGGACATGATATAATGAAGTACTTAGGATTATGGATTAAAAAGTATTATAGAATGGCATCTAAGAATATGTGGTAAGAGGCTAAACAACAAAATACAAAACCTGAGATACTGGAAGCTCTGTTTTATGGATACTGATACCAAGATACAAACAATGAAAATGGTTTTAGTCCCATTCATTTTATACACAGGTCAGGCATATTTTTATTAACCAGCGGAACATTTGTAGATATCAATTAATAAAGAGTTTAAAGATTTTATGCAGTAGGGGAAGAGGACAAGAGTCAAGTGGGATAAGTTGATCCTTCCAATAGAACAAGGTGGTTTGGGATTACCTGATTTGAAGATGTATTCAGAGCTACACAGTTAAGGCTCCTATATGTAGCAGAAGCAGAAATCTATAATTTAAAGTGGAAAATGGTAATGACAAAACAGGGATGATCTCAAGAAATAAAGAAAGACTGGGATTTGGGATGAAAATCCTTCATTAGAATAACAGTAACCATATAGAATATTGTATTCATAAAGTAGTAGAAAGCATTCTAAAGACTTGGCCAACACTGGAATGGAGAAGGAGATTCTACAATTAGGGGTACAAACAATAGGCAAGAGGGATCTGGAATTTACTGGAGAAAACTGGCAAAGGAAACAAGGTATTGTGAGCAAATAATTAGAGAAGGACAGTTACAGAATGGGAAGAGGCCAATAATTAATTTGGACTACAGGCTAGAGATTGCCCTCCCTATCAAGGATTGATGTCAGAGTATAAGCAAAGAGAAAAGAATAGGAAGATCCTAAGTCCATGACCAGCACTGGTACAGTTTTAGTTAAATCTAGATCCCCTCAGCTTCCATTGAGCAAGTCACATAACCAGACAGTGCTCCCTTCTGAGTCAGAAAAAGGTCCATGGAGATCACTGCTCTGCCCCGGAAAACAAATGGAAAAAATAAATAAACAGAACAGGTGCTGCTGTTAAAAATTGAATAATTTGTAGGGCGTGTAAAATATTGCATGGTAACTGTAGAAATCAATCAGAAGATGTTATAAAGGATTGGGAAGAAAGATTGGATAAGAATTCACAAACAAACACTAAGGAAATATATGTATGTCTCCCAAATATGCAACAAAGTCTAGAAGATTTAGGGCCTTTGCTTGGAAGTGTGTGCATAGGTATTTTTATATCACAAACAGACTCCAAATGATTTTTCCTCAGGTAGATTGCAAATGTTGGAGGTGTGATGGGGAAGAAAGAGATAATTGGGAACATATTTTGGGAGTGTAATGAGTTGGCAGACTTTATAACTTCCATGCAGACTACACTGTCAGAAATACTGAATGAGCAAATTGGTGTAACTAAGGAAATGATTTTTTGGGGAGGATGTGACACAGAATCAGAATTGCCTAGACATAGTAAGACCTTGCCGAGTTTAATTCTGGTGGCTCCCACAAAAGCAAATACTAGAAAATAGAAATCAAAATCTAAACAAGCCATACTAAAAGTAGCGAATACAGTAACAGAGATAAAATAACTGGAAGCGGGATCTTCAGAATATGGTAGGAGCAAATTACATAGAAAAAATGGATTTGGAGGGAAAATATGTGCAGAATAATGTTTTGGAGGAGGAATGATATACATCAGGATCTCTAATTGTGCTGTGCTTGACCTGCAAAGCCATGTCTGACCCAGAGCTACTAGATATGCTGCACCTAAAGAAATCCCGATCCCTCCATGCCACATGCTCCAGGGATCTATACCTCATTACCATAATAAACAGAACATGCTGGAGGGATAGGTTTCTAACCCAGAGATTTCCCATACTCTGGAACAAACTCCCCATTCACGTCAAGCAGAGCACTTCACTGGCTCTCTTTAAGAGAAATCTTGACGAGTGGATGGGCAATAGGAAGTTCACCCCGGGGGACACATCAGTGGCCTTGCTTGACAGGGGCACTGGGAACTAACTTTGGGTGGCATGATGCCAGGGAATCTTCTTGGGCTAGGCTTATATAGGCTCCAGGGCCGTTAGCCTAGTACACACCTATGAAACTATGAATCTATAATATATGTAATAGCTGCTCCAAGACTGCTGATATGTAAACCATACAAAAGGAGTAGAGCATGTGCCATAAGTATAACAAAGCTGTAAAGTGCAGCTACAGCACAGTTAGAGATCCTGATGTGTATCATGCTATACTGCTCATGTGTTCATGTCAATAGAGTATTTCTACAACTTCCATGATTTTACATGACTAAACCAACATACAGACACACACACACACACACACACACACACACATATATATATATATATATATATATATATATATATATATATATATATATAATTATGTTATTTACCAACATTCAGAATCAATAATGCACATTATACTGACTTCTTCTCAGCACATTAAAACCTACAAAATATTGAAAAAAACAAATAGATCAAACAAGGAAAACAAATGCTTTTATTTCATAATTAGTAAACTAAATAAACTGACAGTGTACATGTACATAGTTTGTCTGAATATTTGTACTTTTAGGGAAAGGGTTTTTGATGTATTTATTTGATCTTTATTGACTGGTTTAGTCCCATTAGGCTAGGAGCATCTTTTCAAGGGAGACCCAAGGTGGTATTTCTACTACTAGGGGAAGCTTGACCAGGACATAAGGGAACTTCCCCTACTCCTTGGAGCTACTAGGTGTCACCAGAGGGCTCCTACAGCAACAAGGATGAGGCTTATAGGAAGCAACAGCATGGAGGAAGAAAAAAAAAGCTATGGAGAGCTTGGAGGTGGAAAGTAAGAATTTGGAGAAAAATTTGCTCGGTGTGAACTTCAGTATATATACAAGTTTCCTACATGGTGGGTGTTATAAGCCAACAGAGAGGAAATTGTGGATGATAACATAAGTAAAAAAAGGGTGGATGTGAAATTCATGGTAGGTGATATTAGCAAGACATTGATACAGTAGGACATGATGCTTTGTGGGACGGTATGAGCAAGTATGGAATAGGTAATAGAATTAGGAGAGCATGTATGACAGCATATCAAAATAACAGAGGGAGAGCATTAGTAAATGGGTGGCTAAGTTAAGATATATGCATCAAGTGTGGTATAGCACAAGGATGTCCCATGAATGCAGTATTGTTTGCATTGGTAATGAATGCCATATTGCGTGAAGTAGCTTATAAATTGAAAGATGCAAGATATGTGATGCAAAAGAAGGTGGTGATTCCAGTAGTTTTGACATACACTGACAATGTAGCTGCAGTTGCTAAGAATAAAATATGAACGAGGGAAGTGCTGGTTTGTCCAAATTGATGTTTAAAGGAAATGGGAACGACCTTGAATAAAGATAAAAGTAAGGGTTTGGGTGATGTGGTGAAAATTGAGGAGGGAGTATTTTTCAGTGAATGAAGTGTCTATCCTAGGATAAAATTTTGGAAAAAGATGTAGTTAGGAATGGATGCAATGGAAGGTTTTGATAAAAGAAAGAAATCTATCTTCTGTGAAGGCCATATAGATTTGCATTCAGGAAAAAGGTTTATCTGGTGAATTCTGAATTAACGGGAAGAATAGCATATATCTCAAAAATTTATATGATCCCAGAAACATAGGAAAAGGAAATTGTGCAATTGTCCTATTCTCCCTCGGGATATGGAAGTAGTCATAAAAGTATGACATTTAGAAATAATAATATTTTTCCCTTTTAAGAATATGGTTGATATCAGTAGTAAACTACTGCAAAGGATCTTGTTAAATAACATTAAATGTTGGAGTCACCTTAAATTACAGTTCCTCCACAGGATTCAAGCATCTAAGATGACCTTGTTACCTAAAATCCTCTTCTACTTGTGTCATTATCCCCATCTGTTTAGGTCAATATGGATAGACAGATATTAAAAAGTGTTTCTAAACATTTTACAAGGAGTTAAAATTCCTAGAGTTAGTAGGCAGAAAATGTTTTTGCCTAGACAAAGGGGTGACTATGGAGTTCGAGATCTCAGTCCATATGTGAGGTCAGTTATTGAGTGGCAATTCAGAAGGGTGAGAAGAAAATAGAAATTCCTCTGGTTTGGGATGTAATTGGAGGTTATAATTTTCACTGGTGAAGATAAGAGAGAGATGGACACTATTAAATGTCTCTACAAACAGGACATGCTCAAATGGTCAGGCTGGCTTGGGAAGCTGTTTTCAGATAATATGTGGAATAGAATAATAGAGTTTCACTTTTCACCCCACATTTCCTAAAGAACTTCATTTGATTTTTAAGCTCTTAAATTGCTAATAACACTCACCCGTCAGCCTTTGTTATAGGGACCACATGCACTCTTCCTCATGTTGGATAAGTGCTACTCTGAATGCAAATTATTATCATATGATCTGGGAATGTCTAATGTTACATGTGCTATAATGTCTGTCATGCAATAGTGTATGCTATAAGTGACAGTGCAACTACTTTGTTAGGCAGTTTTTTGTTTTTTTGGCTGTTTGGTTTTACTGACCAATCTACAAGGATTACTAGAGAGGAACTTTGTCAGATTAGAGAGGTGGTAGCTATAACTTTATCTTTAATTTTTAAATATTGGAAGTCATTTACACCAGATTGGTGTAAAGAAATGCTTTCCTCTATTCTTGGGCATTCTGTGGGGACAACTGATAAAGGATAGAATCAGAAAAAGAATAAATTCTGGAGCACATTCATTTATTGTTGAATGATATTATGTTTTTTATAATGTTATGTTATACTAGCTGTTTACATGGCATTGTTATACCAGTTTGTTTTTCTTCGCTTCTTTTTATCTCTTATTATGTAGTTCTATGTTTTGACTTAATAAAGTGTTTTTCAATTTAAAAAAGCTTAACTAAACCTATGAATCTTACATAAACCATATATGGATCTACTTTTTTAACCCAAACACCAACTGGTTGGGTTTCATGTACTTGCTGCCAATTTTATGAGCCACTCTGTACTCCTGATTGACAGAAATTGTAAAGAAATGTTTTTTGTTTGTTTGTTTGCTTTTTTGGGGGGGAGGTTTTGTTTGTTTGTTTGTTTGTTTGTTTGTTTGTTTGTTTGTTTGTTTGTTTGTTTGTTTGTTTTTTGGGGGGCAAACCTTTCTGCACCCTCCAGTCTATAAATACATTAACTCTAAGGCTGCAAAAACTCATGGAAAGTATATTTACAGAAAAAGTCAGTGTATTTAAACATCTGTAAGTGAAATACACAAAAAAGTGTTTGGCTGTGAGCACATGAGCCAGGAGCAGCAGAACACCATGTAACTGAAAGTCAATAAATTTATACAGTCATATAAAACTTAGTTTATTAGGTCTGGTGAACATTACAGTAAAATCCATTTAATCTATACAGAAGGGTTCTGCCTCAGATGTATGATGACCTTCTCAAACTCTGGTATAATGTAGGGTGACCACAGCTATAGCTCAGTAACGATTAGGTGTAGATCTTGAAACAGTGTTTAGCTTGGTGTTGGAGGCTTGTGTCTCACAAAGGTATATCTGTAGCTTATCTGTGATAAGTTGTTTCCATTTCTCTGTGGGTGGTAAACTGCATGTATATGGTACTATGTGGAGTTGAAAGCATGCTGATCAGGTATATTACACTTTAAATAGCATTACTTATTGGTACTCCGGGCACTGAAACATATTGACAGCTTCTCAGGAGTATGACAACATTCTTCACAAAAAGTCTTCAAAAAAAAAATCAGCAGCAGTTGTTTCACTGTCTTCCACAATGGTGTTAACATATTACTTTTTCAGCTGTTTACACTGCTGATCTGGTGGTTTGGTAGTTTCCTGACTAAAGGACTGCACTGAATGCTTGTTGGCATATTTTAATGTTTCTTTCATGTAATACTAATGATTTTCTCAGTTCTTACGTATTTCTATATTAAAAGTCATCAACATTCTCTTATATACATTGAATGTTATTTGAGCATAGTTCAAGCTGTGTTACACTAGATAACCACACCAAATACAACGGGCATCACTCTGTGGTCAGCCAAAGTTGATGGGATAGTAAGAAAATTTTGACTTATTCTGGGTAACTACATCACTTGAAAAATGAGCATCAGTTCATAACTGGAGTCAAGCTTGTTAAAGTCTGTACTCAGAATTGACCATATTTATGGGCCATATTTTGCTTATCTGACCGACAATGGGATAATACTGGAGACCTTAACAAATCATTCTACTTTCTCAAAGGGGTGACTTGCAGCTGATACAGCTTTGTTTCAGTGTGTGGCTACACTTACCTAGGTAACATTACATAAGACACCATTTCATCAAGAACAGCTAGACAGCCTGCATATTTACTTACTTGTTTTTATTCGTCTAAGTAAACCGATCTTTTGCAGGGTCATTTCAGTTATGACTCAAACTGCAACAGCAAAGCTAAATTATATGTGTGTATCTATAGATATACATATAGATACATATATGGATCTAGATTTATCTACCATTATACATCTCTATATAAACATATTTGTATATCTATATATATATATATATATATATATATATATATATATATATATATAGAGTTAGATAGATATAAGATCGAAGTTTAAAAACTTCAAAATTGTAATGTAAAAAAAATAAAAACATTTTTTTTTTACTTTTTTGCAAGAGGGGCAAGACCCCCTGCACCCCCCACACCCCCTGCTAAATAAATATTCCAACTCCAAGATCTCAGTACAGTGAGGAAAATAGTAAATATCCCATTCTGCACTGTACGATGATCTCCATTCAAAACGTTAAAAATTGCAAAACTTTGATCTTATGGTCTTGACCATTCGTAGTTCAACATTTTGAAACTTTGAGCTTGTGAAGGGAATCCGTATGTGGGGGGGAGGTTTGCTTCATAACAATGAAAGCCCACTTACTCAAATCCCATATGAGAGAGGCAAAAGCACCGAAACCTTAATTACATGAAACTTTACGTCACCGAAAATGTCAAATGGGAAAAGAACCCTTTGGTCACCATGGAGAAATTTGCCCTTTTACCCACTATAGAGCAATCTCAGAGTTGTTATATATAGTTGGGGGGGGTGGGGGGGTGAAGCTCACATTGGTGGGTTTGACATGCTTCGATTTGTGTATTTTGTCCTGGTGGCCAAGTAGTTTATTTCCAAGTTGATATTTTCAGTGATGTAAAGTTTTGTGTAATTAAGGTTTCGGTGCTTTCATCTTGATCATATCGGATTAAAGTAAGTAGGCTGTCTTTGTTATGAAGTAGACCCATATAGATATATATTGTTATATATGTCCACACTGAAGTGGAATCCTGCACAAAATTCCTTGGCATTATCATCATCGCTGATCAACTTAAATTTAAGGGCTCCTGTACAGAAACAAGACGTTTCTGACAACTGAAGCCAAGATCACTCTCTCTCATGCTTAGCTCCTACCTACTCTAATGTATAGCATCCAAATCTTTACAAATTTCAACTCCTCTCTACTAACAAAACTTGAGTCTTCTTATAACACAGCAGCTAGATTTTCTGCCCAGTAACAACCATACAAATCCCATCACTGTCTCTCTCTAAAACACCTGAACTGACAAGAACTACCCTACCAGCTTATCCTCTCTCAGCTCCAGATCATCCACTCTATCCTATACCAGCCCTCCTATTGTCCAGTTCTATCTCCCCTCATCTCCCACTATTCCCCAACCCGATCCCTCCGGAGCTCTACCCAAGACCTTCTACAAATCTACAAACCCAATACCAAATCTGGTCAGAACATACCATCCTTCTATGGCTTGGAATAAACTCCCTCTTAAAATTAGAACCCTCACACATCCTAAACAATTTAAGATTGTCACCAAAGAGTTTCTAAACTGTCACTGGACTTGCCACTGTACTCACCCTCCCTAAATTAGTTCCCCCATCTAACTGACAACTGCTCTCTACTTTGCATCACTAATCCTTATAACTGAACTTCTCTCTGCTCTCTGCTTCACCTCACTAATCCTTATAACTGAACTTTTCCACCTGATCTGCTAACACCATTGTGGTTCTTTGATAATACACATACTAACAAAAACTCTTAAACATGTTTCCGTAATAATACATATACTGTCTCATAAAACTTTTAAAAATATGTTATCTAATACCATTCACAAAGTCCTAAGCTTGTACATATTATTCTTTTTAGAACCACTTTCCTGAAAATGTTCTTGTAGAAGCTTTAATATGAAACTCTTACACTAAGTAATGTCCTAAAAGCATACTTCTTATTCTCATTGAATACATTTCTGAAAACATTGTCATATTGTATGAACTATGTATTAGCTTATTGTTATTAATTGTTTTTAAAATTTATAACTGTCCAATGTATGAAGCTTTTCTCCCCGGGCCTCCGCTGAAAAAGGGCTCTTCAGCTCAGTGGGACATACCCGGTCAAGAAATATATAATAAATAAAAATATATATATATATATATATATATATATATATATATATATATATATAGACACACACACACGCATACATATAAACTGACAGTGTCATTAGTTTAAGTGCAGCTTAATTACATTGCAAAATCTAATTATTGTTAGAATCATTTTTATTAGATTTTTCAAAACAAAAGAACACGGAAAACAAGAACATGCATAAATTCAACAACTTTACATCATGTATACAGAATCGGTGAGATACATTAACAGAATTGAACAATGTCAAATATCTGAACATTGTATATGACCAAGGCATTTTCTATCCTCCACCTACAAAGTTATCAAACCAGAACAATATTACTCATCCAATATAGTTTTGAACCTGTTAATTTTGTTCAAATTACAATACAAATTTGTCACAAATAGACAACTTTTAAGTTACTTTCTTCAACATTCAGTTTATTGTAGCGTTCAAAAACTCCATATTTAACCCCCCATATACTTTTATAGAGTGCATCATTCTCCATTCCCTGCCTATGATTATTTTTGGTAGCATTAGTGCATCAATTCCTTCTTACTCCAACCCGCTACATGTGCCTCTATCCTAAGTTCCAAAGCTTCTCAGGACCAAGTTGACATTTTACTAAGTATCTCAGTCCACCCTTGAGTTGCCTCTCTCCATCTCTGTTGTGCCCTCCTATACTCCCAAAACATATTAATAATTTCTACAGCTTCAGATCTCCAGGATTTCTAATTAGAAGTTTCTCTCTCCTATGGCACTTTATTTGGTATGCTATACCACAAAAGAAAGATCCTGATTTGTTGACCCCCACACATATGACCATTTCCCAAGAGAAAAGGCATATTCCCAAGTACGTTTCCATTGCCTTGACTTATTCCTCATTAAAATTTTTGAAAAATAATTTAGATACACTCAAGTCCAGCTCTTCTGTTAACACTTTCATGCTCTTGATATCTTTATATATTAAGCTACCTCTATCCTTTTCATGCTGCCCCAGTTGCTCCAAAGAGACTCTCTGAATTTCTTACCCTGTGTATTGTTAATGCATTCAGCATATATTTGCATCAATGTATTCTACGTGAAGTTATGCTGATCCCTATTCTGGGAATGGTTTTATATTTCCTGAGGATGAAGAACTCTTATGACCTGTCCTTTGCCTTGCTTACCTTGCTCCCTCAACTATTCCCAAGCATGTATGCCTGATTCTTCCCATATTATCTATTCATATCTAGGAATTCAATCTTTAACATCTGCCTGATCCTAGATTCTCTTGTAGACAGGCACCTTCCTGAACTATCTCCCATTTTTTAATCCCTGTCTCCCATTTTCCCTAAGTGTCAGCCATAAGCTGCTTTTGTACAGAGTGATAAACCCCACTTTCCACAATCCTGCCTTTTTACTGTCTTCATGCAGCCTAATCCATTGTGCTACATTACATGCCACAACCTGTGAAGGAAGATGTACTAAATCCCATCCAACCTCAGAAGGTATGGTAAGGCTCATGGACTTCTACATTGGCTTAATTTACTAACATATTCTTCAAGTAGGATCTAAATCTTATTCACCAAAGGGAGGTCAAACTGTACTGAAACATGTCTTATGACATGTATAATTTGAGGAAGAACTTTAACCTTAATCATGATAATGTTTTCCCAGCTGTTGTGTATGTCCCAGCACTCCCCTTTAGTAAAAGTTTGCTAATTTTCTTATAAAGATTCTCCAAAATTCTTATAGCTATCTCTTCATATGCAAAGTCTACATCTAAATGTAGGTAGGTGGGAAACTCTACTTCCTGTATATCGCTAACTGCTTCCTGTCCTTTTCCTTCTCCTGTCCTGACCATTAATGTTTTACTACAGTTCAGCTCTAGTCATGACACTTTGCTTTATCTGCCAAGTATAAACAACACAATTGATAGACTCATATCTATGTTTTCAGCCATTAAAATAAAACCATATGTATGCAGCTGAGACATGGCCTTACCCCCAGTTCTTTACTTCTGTTTTAGCATCTCATAAACTCACAAACCAAATCTTTAATTGCTAACAGAAACAATCCCGGTGATAAACAGCATCCCCGCACTGTCCATCTAGAGATTTTTACTTTTGTAGATATTCCTTCCTTTCATACATCGTCTTAATCCACTGAATGACTATGTCCCCAAAAATCTCTGCAACACTTCAAACAGAAAAGTCCCAATGTACCATATCAAAAGCTTTCTAATATTGAATAAAACTGACCAAGTAAATGGTATCCTACTTGGTGGTTTCAAGAAAACTAGCCAGGATCCACCAGAGAGCTGTACTCTGTTTGTTGTTAATAAACCCATTTTGTTCTGGCCTTAAAATCTTAGGTAAGACCTCATCCAAACTTTTTGCTAGGATTGTTGTCAAAATTACTATGTCCATACTCGAGTGAAATCAGCCTACAATTGCCCAAGTCCATTTTATCTCCCTTCCCTTCTGTATTAGAATAATTCTAGCATGTTTTATGCCATCTGGAAATGTTTTGTCCTCCAGATTTGATTATAATGCTCTAATAAGTTAGGTGCAACTTCTCGTTTCTCTCACAGGGAAATCCATCCAGACAATACTTTCTTTCTCTTTATGTGCTGTACAGCTTTCTGGATTGTCTGTAATGTATGTAATAGGAACATTAAACTTCAACTGGCTTCTTCACCTGCTGCCTTTCTATACAATGGACTTTGAAACCATCCTTCTATGCATAGTCCTTAATTTTTCTGGTATATTCTAAAAGCCTCCCTTATTTGATTGAGTGACTCTAACATCTGTCCAACTTTACCCTCTATGCTGTCCATTACCTGCTGTCTATGTTTCTTTTTATATACCCATGCTATATGCTTCACTGTCTTCTCTCCTTGCAGCCAGCAAAAGTCATTTCTGCTTATGCATTCTGTGTCTGACTACAATATTGTTAACTGCTCTAGCTCTCCCTTTAAGAAATAAAATTCCTTAGTCAGTCTCTTCTGATATTAGATCCTGAAACTCTTTTAACCTATATTCCTTCTCCAGCACTATGTTAGCCTATGTTCACCTATTTTTACCTTCTATCAGTATTAAACCAGGTCTCAAAGCTGCTTTTACCTTCAACCACCATAAAACCTCCAGAGTATTCCTATCAAGGCAGTTACCCAATACAACTGTGTGTATTTCATTTCTAAGCATTTTCTGCTGCTCTTCAATCCTCCATTTACACAAAGCCCACCTGCATGTATATAATCTAACTTGTTTTTGCTGCACCATACTACAAGTGCATGGTCTTAAATATATCAATATATCAATCTAATATTGTAATCTGCATCATTCTTGCCCAATCTTCCCAGGTTATGTTAAAATAATCCAGCATACACCTTCCTCCATAGAAAAGGTAAATGTTATTGGTCTTCTGTGTGTCTCTTTCCATATATCTGTTAAATCTTGTTTTTTTTTTTCATTTTTCCCTTCAAATGTTAGTGGAGCCTAACATTATATTTTTTTTCCATACAACCTGTCCAGTTCAACATAATATTAAAATGAACTCCTATCACCTGTATATCCCCCCTCCTCTATTACTTCTTTCCAAATTTCAAAAAGTCCACAAAATATTGGCTCTTATATAGATATATATATATATATATATATATATATATATATATATATATATATATGGGTCTAGGACTATTCACTGAAAGCACATTTCACTGAAAGTCAAATGACTGTGCACAAATCACTGAAAGCTCAATTCACTGAAAACACAATTCACTGAAACACATTTCACTGAAAGTAATAAATGGCCTTTTCCCCACTGTAGTGCAGCCCTGGAGTTAGTATATATAGTAAGGGGGGTATGGGGTACACTGCCCCCACATTGGGGGGTGTGGGGGCCGTAGCCCCCCCCCACATAGCTTGGATATATATTATGTTCAGAAAAGAGTAACTTACTGGAATTGCAAGCATCTATGTATATAGTTCAAAATATTTAAAATAGGTGGGGGGCTACGCCACCCACACCCCCAATGTCAGGGTGATGCCCCCCACACACCCCTTATTTTATATATATATATATATATATATATATATATATATATATACTAACTCCAGGGTTGCACTACAGTGGGGAAAAGGCCATATATAACTTTCAGCGAAATGTGTTTTAGTGAATTGTGTTTTCAGTGAATTGAGCTTTCAGTGAATTGTGCAGTCAAATGTGTTACAGTGAAATGTGCTTTCAGTGAATAGTTTTAGACCTATATATATATATATATATATATATATATATATATATATATATATATATATATATATATATATATATATATATATATATATATATATATATATATATATATATATATATATATATATATATATATATATATATATATATATACATATATATATATATATATATATATATATATATACATATACATATATATATATATATATATATATATATACACACACACACACATATATATATATATATATATATATATATATATATATAAAAGCTTGTCACTATTTTACTACTTTGCACTATACCTTTCCATATAATCTGTCACCCTTTTTAAACTTATTCTACAAGTTTCCATCTGAACTTTTAGACTTCAGTGAAAGAGAATTACTACTCCACTCTTTCCTCCCCCTACTTTGTGATCTATTACTATGACTGGCTATTCCTGCTGTTGTAACTAATGAACTTTTACAATCTTTAGCTTAGTTTCTTGTAAGAGGGTCACTTGTACGTTTGAATGTTTTATTTTCTGAAAAATCTGCTTACATGTAATATGGCATGAGCATCATCATACAATTCAAGAGATAAAATGAATCTGTGTAGCCCTTCTGTTACTTTCAGCCACCTTTACTTCTGCTAAATGATCCATGTCTTGGTCCTCCCTGCAAATGTTTGATGAATTGACTCCCTGGGCTGGAGCATAGGTCATGTCGCCATTATATATATGCCTATACCCAGCACAGGTAAATTCTATTGTCTTAAGTGAAAAAGGAGAAAAATAATAACGTTTTTCATCCCCCACCCCACTGACAACAAACATGACTGGATTCAGTCTTCCTCTAATGAAAAAACTCATAAATATCGGAGTACCCTTCATGTATTGTGGTTCATTTGCTGCATATTTGTATTTAGATCTCCATAAGTCTTCTTACATAAAACATACCATATTGTTTTGTTATTAAAGAAATTCAATGCCTCATTCATTTAATTCACGTGCTGTGCATAAAAAGATTAGATTTGTTGTTTTACAAGAATTTAACAAGGAAAAATTATGAAGAAACAGTACTTTGAACTGACTGAAAAATGTAAATCTTATTTTGTTTTTTAAAACTTTTTTTCTGTACTCCTTGAAACTTCTCACTCTGTGATGACTCACACAAAAGGTTAGGATAAGAAGCCAGGAGCTCTCTCACCTCTGACTTGGGAAAGGTCATCCTCCAACATACTCCTAGTATGACCTTTATTTTTCCAACAATCTAATAAATTTAGAAAATTATTATATAAAATTCCCAGCAATATAAACATATCCAGCAAAGAATAAAAGCATATAATCAGCAGGAAGCTGCAGTATTAAAATCTTAATTTCGTACGTTTTTCAAAGTAGTCATACATGGGTGCCTAAATGATGTGCAAATCTATCATTTTTAAACATTGCTCAGTACCTCTCTTTCCAATATGTATGTCTCTGTACAAAATCCATGTACCCTAGCTGTGACTTGTATATCAGTTCAACCGATGCTGATAAACCAGTCCCTATTTTACACTTACTTTTGGGTATTCCTCTCTTTTCACTTCTGAGGATTGTTGTCCCAGCTGAAAACTGGTGATGCAGTCCCATGACCCAGTCTCTGAAGACTGTCCCTGGTAGTAGTTCTCATCTTGTGTATCAGAGTCAGATACCCTCTCTTTCCTCCACTGTTGGTTATCATGTCTAGTACTCAGTTATCCCATCATGTGTCCTGTACCTGTGCTGTTTACTGTGGTTTCTGCTTTATTTTTACTAGGAGAAGTATTGTTTACTGTCAAGCCAGCTGTGTCATATTACTGCAAGTGCCTGTTACTTTATTCCTCTCAGTATTTATATTGTCTCTAAATGTTTGGTCCTGTGTGTCTGTATTATCTGTCGAGTTCAGTATCCTCTGGGATTTTTCCAGACAGATTCTTCCTTCTTATCTATGTCATCTTAAAGTAAAAAAGATTATTATCACTGATCGACAAAATTACTTCTCCATACTCCAAAATAATAATAAAACAAACCCTCAGAAATTCTGGAAAGGAATCTATACCATTATCAATTCCGGCAAAACAGTCAACCCCAGCCCAGAGCCCAATGCTCCTGACATAGACTTGGCTACACAATTTAACTCTTTTTTCATTAATTCTATTTTCAAACTAACCTCTTCATTCTCTAACATCACCACACCCTCCACTTCACCCCCATCCTCCTCTACTAACACTCTTCCCTCCACTCCCACCACCACTCTCATTTCCTCTCCATTATCACCACCCTCTAATACCCTCTCTCCCCTTTCCTCACCTTTCTCACTAAAACATATACCCACATCTACCATAAAAAAACTCCTCCAGAAACTGAAGCCATGCTCTAATGCCCCATACAATATTCCTTCATACTTTCTTAGCATAGCTGCAGAAGCCATTGCCTACCCCATTAGTATTCTAATCAACCACTCTATCCAAGAAAGCATAGTACCCCAAATTTGGAAAAAGGCTTTTATCATACCTATACATAAAGGTGGCAATAATAACAATACTACAAACTTCCGTCCCATCGCTATCCTGTCTCCCATCTCTAAACTCCTAGAAAAGTGTATCCATCTACAACTCCTACCTTATCTCTTAGACAATCACCTGCTAACTCCAACTCAGCATGGTTTTAGACCCGGTCATAGCACTAGGGCAGCCCTCCTCTCCTTTTTAGAAACTATAAATAAAGCCCGGGACTCTGGTCATATTGTTTCTACCCTCCTACTCGACCTCTCTAAGGCCTTTGACACTATCTCTCACAAACTACTTCTAACTGAACTCTCTCAGCTTAACTTATCTCCTTCCTCGCTGAACTGGTTCTCTAGTTACTTATCTAATAGATATCAAGCAGTAAAATGGAAAAAGGCCACCTCCTCATTCCTTAATACCCCAACTGGAGTTCCCCAAGGTTCCTTACTGGGTCCTCTCCTATTTAATATATTCATAAATGACTTCCGCAATTCTATCCCTTTCTCTAATATCATCCAATATGCAGATGATTCAACTATTATCTGTTCTGCCACATCCATCCCAGTACTCCAAAAGCTCACACAAGATGCAGTCTCAATCACCGAACAATGGATGAAAGAAAACCACCTAGCACTTAATGCCTCTAAAACCAAATTAATGGTATTTACTCCCTCTAAAGTCATCTCTATCAATACAAATACTTTTTCAATCACTAGCCATAACAACACATCCTTGGAATTGGTGCCAGAGGCTAAGTTACTTGGGGTTCAAATTGACAGTCAGCTTAAATTCAACTCCCACATTCAACTAAATATCAAAAAAACTCATCAAAAACTAGGCATGCTCTACTGACAAAATCGTTACCTTACTCCCTCCACTAAAATCACTCTCTCCACCTCATTCCTTATCCCCTCTCTTCTCTATGGAGCCCCACTCCTAACTAACCTACAATCTTCCCTTAAAACACAAATTTCCTCTTGCTACAACAAAATCGCCAAGTTCGCTACCAGCCATACGGCATCTACCCACCACTGTTCTTCTCTCCACAAACTAAAATGGCTAGAACTATCCAACCAACTCATCTATTCTCAACTTACTCTTGCACACAAACTCATTTTCAAACCCTTCCTCTGTCCATCCCTTTCCTCTGCCTTTAAAATGCACCTTCCCAACAGAGTACTCAGATCTAATCACCAAAACCTAATAGAATTGTACAAACCAACTTGTCCCCCAGGTAAAAATCTCCTATCCTATGGTCTAGCACGTCTCTGGAACTCCCTACCTCCATCCATTCATACCACTTTCAACCACTTTATATTCAAAAAATCTCTTCACTCTCATCTACTATCCCAGTGGGAATGCTCCTGCACCCGTCCGTCATATCTACTATCCCAGTGGGAATGCTCCTGCACCCATCCATCATATGTACTATCCCAGTGGGAATGCTGTTGCACCCATCCATCATATCTACTATCCCAGTGGGAATGCTCCTGCACCCATCCATCATAATCTGCACTGGCTTTCTCTCTTTCCCCATCCTTTCTAGGAACTTCCTTGTTTCTGCCTCTCCTAACTCATACATCCCCCCTTGTACTTACTAAGCTAATTATAACAAATGTATTATTTTGTTTCCTATTCGCTAGCTTCCTAAGATATAATGGCTTCTCAGATTTTCTATTGAAATGTTTCCTTTTCTAGTCTGTATCATCTGTAATGTTCATCACCAGTATGTACTACTGGAAATGTTATGCTCTAAACTGTATAATTTGTAAATATTGTAATCTGATCTAAAACCTATTGTAACCTTGTTTCTGGAGCTTTTCTCCCCAGGACTCCATTGAAAATGGGTTCATCTTGGCCCAATAGACTATCCTTGTAAACCAACTGCAAATAAATAAATAAAATAAATAAATCTTCATCTTGCCTAGATTTTTTTCTCACTGACTGTGCATAGCTTGTATCCTCTTGTCTTCTGGACTTTTTGCTCATTCTGTTTCTTTGAATATAATAATATGTTCTAATCCCCTTTGTGAGTTTTTGTCTATTTTTTCATCTTCTTTGTAAAGATGCCATGCACTTGCATTATCTGTGAATCTCCTTACTTTATCCCATGCTGTCACCATTAATATAGCTGGGTAAAAAACCTTGGCGGGGTAGCCATATTCAGTTAGTTTCCTCTTGAGAAAGTTTGCTTCCTTACAACATTGATATAAGTCTGCAGAAAAGTCCTCCACAGATTTAATGTGGTTTTACTACCAAAGAAGTCTTCTGTGTTTTCTACTATATTAGATAATTAATTCAATCCCTTGTGGGGAAGAAGCTGAGCACATACCTAAGACTATCCAATTCTGATTTCCTCCTTCTGACCCTGTGAATCCTTTCTTTTCTGAAAACAAACTTAGATGGAAGTTCAGCCCCTCTCTGATCAGACTTTCCACAAATAATGGTAATTTCTGAGCAGGCACACTTTCAGGCACTCCAATAATTCACACATTGCACCTCCAGTTTCTGTTTTCTAAATTATCCACTTTCATCTGTAACGTATGTACTCTCCTCTCTCGTTCTTATCATCCATCTGATTCTTCACTTATCATCTGTTTGTTCTCACCTAATGTACTGACAATCTGCCACTGCATGCTGGTAAGTGCTTCCTGAGTCTGCAGCACAACAGAATGCTAGGCCTCCATGCCATATATAATCACAGCAAGACAGCATCCTTAAATCAAGCAAGGATGGCATACAATTTCTGTTTAAATTGATATTCCTGCAATTTGCCCTTGCTTTCTGTTGGCCAATTCTTCAGTTTCTACAAGTATTATATCAAAATCACTGAGCCAGTGGGGAGAGATTGAACTAAGCAGGTATTTCCTCCTGGGCCAAGCCACGCCTCCAATAAAAATGACTTTCAAATAAAAATGAAAACTAGTATACTTTTTTCTTACATTCCAGTTCCAGGTTTGTCAGTACAGTTTTAAAGTCTCTTAAGGAAATGTCAAAAATTCATTATAGTTCTCAGGTACTGCATCTCTGGTTAAGCTGCATCATGCATCTCACACTAGGTTCTTGGTGCTCCTCTTCTATTGTTTTTTGGTACTCCACAAGCAAATCTACAGGTAGTCTTCAGGTACTCACAGGTAAATCCACAGGTAGGCTTCAGGTATTCCAAAAGCATATCTACAGGTTGGCTTCAGGTACTCCACAGGTGGATTTCTGGTACTTCATAGGTTATTCCAGAGTTAGGCTCTGGTACCTCATAACTTATTCTGGTTATTGTTCCCCCAAGAGTCCTCACTCTTGGTCTTGAAAAATTCCCTTTCTAAGAGAGGTAAACATCACTGCCCTTTTGAACTATAGATCTTTCATTTAACAGCACTCAGATTACCCTCTGCTACTGCATGTTTTACTACTGCAACATGTTTTTTATATACACAGTAATTACGTTTATAGCATACTATATGGTGTGTACACAAGAGTACCTAAAACAGCATTCCTAATATCTTAACTAGCCACTAGTCACTATGCCATAATAATAATCCCCACCCACCACAAAACCCCAGTTATATACTAAAAAGGACTGGATATGTAACTGGAATAACCTACACATATTTATGTGGCTCATGGCAGGCCTACGTCTGATGTTGAAATGGCACTGTTGTAATAACAAGGCCCACCTACTTAATTTGGTATTTATCTCTTGCTGTTTGTGAAACCACTGCAGAGGTGTGTCATTATTTATCAGAGTAGGGCTGCATCCTAATGAGTAATATTGCAGGGAAGTTTGTCCCTGCCTAATAGTAAAACACTCCTGCTCCGTGACAGAGTATTTTATCTCAGCCACACTTAACTTGCTGCTTAAGTAATAGATTACATGTATCTAATCACCTTCTTACTGTGATAACACAGCTCTTAACTCTACTTCAGATGCATTAGTACATGCAACAAAAGATTAGTAAAGTCATGGGCAATCATGACTGGCCTTGAACATGAGTGTTTTCAACTGGACTTTGAATATAAGGTACTTTTTAGCTGGTTAAAAACCCTATCTACTTCTATGGTCCGCCTTACCTGGATAGGTGTCTTACCTTTTATAAGTTCTGTCTGAAGACAAAGTTATATATAAAGATTCTACAGTAGCCTGCTCATCCAAAAAATTCCCACACTTGCAATTTGGTACTGAGAATAGGCCACTTCTGGGCAATTTCTGTTTGTTGTGTTTCGGGTCTACTTACCATTCACCCAGTCACATATCCTAATTATCTATCTTCTGTCATACAAAATATACAGAAGCTGAAAAGTAAGGTGTGCCACTGTATAGTGTGGAAACCTGGTCATTGAAGGCAAAACAGTTGAGGAAGCTAGAGGTGATGGAAATGTATTGCCTGAGACAGGTGGTAGGTGTATTGTCTTTCATTATTAAATTGCGTTTATTGGAAAGTTATTGGTCCTACGACTCTGCTTACAGTGTTGCTTGCCGCTTTTGGTTTTACTAGTTCGTGGTTTTGTATTTAAGACTTGTTGGTTTACAGGTGGTAGGATTCACAATGTGGGACAAATGAAGATATGAGGACACCAGAGCAGAAGTACAAGCAGCTGAAACAGCAGAGAAGGTCAAACAGAACAGATTACGGTGGTATGGATATGTGCAGGAAAGCAGAAAAGAGTCTGGTGAAGAAGATCTGGGACATCAGAAAGAAGGCAAGCAGAAACTATGGTGTCCAGTAAAGAGATGGATGGATCTCCTACCAGATTTAATAAAGATAACAACTCCGGTAATATTCTGGACTGGATACAACTTTCTCAGCCCAGCTCTATTTCTGACAATGGCAACCTACCCGACTAGCTCAGCGATCATCTCCCTGCCTTTGCTTATCGCTCACCATCCTCCCTCCATCTTCACTACAACAACATAACAACTCATACCCGAAAAAACTTCAACCCTCTATCTTTCTCTGACTCATTAAAACATATGAACTGGAACTCTGTAAAAACTCTCCCTCTTGGCGGCGCTGTTACATACTTCAATACTACATTCAATAACCGACTAGATAGCTTCACTCCCCTGAGGACTAAAAGAATCAAAACCAAATCTACCCCTTGGCTAACTAAAGCAACTATTATATTCATGCATCTCCAAGGTAAATCTTGGAAGCATTACCATAAATCTAAAACACTTAACACCCTTTTTGAGTATAAGCAACTTCGTAATAAAGTGAAAAAACAAATTGCTTTAGACTGAAAGTCCTACTACTCCAAGCTTCAAAATAATCATAGATCCAACCCCCCCAAAATTTTTGGAACAGTATATCTCCTCTCCTCTCTCCCCTGGCAAAAAAGACAATCTCTGCCCTGACCCTAACTCTCCAAATCATATCTTAGCTACCCAATTCAACTCTTTCTTTATTGATTCAATAGCCAAGCTCACCACATCATTCTCCAATAACACTTCTACTTCACCCTTATCCCACACCCTCAACTCTAGTTCCACTGACATCAACACTACTCATCTGCCCCCCTTTACCATTCAACCTGTCTCTCTACACACCATAAAAAAACTTCTACTAAAACTAAAACCATGCTCTCATGCCCCAGACAGTCTTCCATCTAACTTTCTCAAGCTAGCTACAGATGGCATAAGCCCTTCCCATCACCATACTTAGCAACCGTTCAACCCAAGAATCCTATGTACCCCTCCTCTGGAAGAAAGCATTCATCATTCCCCTCCACAAAGGGGGCAACAATACTGAAATCTCCAACTTCTGTCCTATAGCCATCCTGTGCCCTGTCTCAAAAGTCCTTAAAAATGCATACAATTGCAACTCCTTCCCTACCTCCTAGACAATCATCTTCTTTCTCCAACTCAACCTGGATTTAGACCTGGACATAGTACTACCACTGCCCTTCTCTCCTTCCTTGACATCAACAACCGAGCACAAGACTCTGGCAACATTGTATCTACCTTTCTCCTAGACTTATCAAAGGCCTTCAATACTGTTTCCCACAAACTTCTCTTGTCCAGACTCTCTCTTCTCAATCTCTCCCTCTTCTATTAACTGGTTCCCAGTTGCCTTTCTAATAGACAACAAGCCTTTAAGTGGAACAATAGCACCTCTTCCTTCCTTCACACCCCAACAGGAATTCCACAAGGCTCAATGCTGGGTCCCTTACTTTTTAACATCTTCATTAATAATTTTCATCAGTGCATTCCTAATACTTAACTTGTCCAATATGCAGACAATTCCACTATAATTTGCTATGCTCACTCCCTCCCCAAACTCAAGCCACTAACACAAGATGCCTTCTCTTGTACCAAGTCTTGAATGGTGAATAATCACCTTAGTCTCAATGCATCCAAAACCAAAATCATAATCTTTACCACATCTAAAAACACCTCTATCGATAAAAAATTCTTCTCCATAGTCAGAATAAGATTCCCATTGAAATAGTCTCCCATACAAAACTTCTAGGTTTTATCATTGATGAACATTTAAAGTTTGACATTCATATACAAACTACTATTAAGAAAACACGCCAAAAGCTCGGAATGCTGTCTTGTCACAGCCGTTATCTCACTCCCTCATCCATCCGTATACTTTCTATTTCCTACCTCATCCCCTCTCTCTTGTATGGAGCCCCTCTTCTCACCAATCTCCAATCCTCCCTAAAGTCAAAACTGCCATCCTGCTACAATAAAAATCTCTAAGTTTGCTACTGGGACCATATCCTCCTCCCACCACTGTGATACATTCCACTACTTGAATTGGATGGAACTCCCCCACTGTCTCTCATATTCAACGGCTAACTGCTCACAAACTTATTTTCAAACCCTCTAACTGCCCTTCCCTCTCTTCCTTACTCAGCTTGCATCATCCCAACAGACTACTCAGTCAAGTAACCAGAACCTCCTCGAAGTGTACAAACCCTTATGCTCACCTGGGCAATTTCTCCTGTCTTTCTCCCTTGCTCATCTATGGAATTCACCCCCGCCCACATTTGAATCACCAAAAACCACTCCGCCTTCAAGACCATGCTCCATATCCATCTCTCTTCTCACTGGGAATGCTCATGCTCTCACCCCACCTGACCCCGTCTATATCATTTCTACTCCCCCTTCCTTTTTTCTCCTTTCTCATAACTCACCCTTGTGACTCCCTTCATTTCATTTCCACTCCCTTTCCCTTTTCTCCTTTCTCATAACTCACCCTAGTGACTCCCTTCATTTCATTTCCACTCCCTCTCCCTTTTCTCCTTTCTCATAACTCACCCTAGTGACTCCCTTCATTTCATTTCCACTCCCTCTCCCTTTTCTCCTTTCTCATAACTCACCCTAGTGACTCCCTTCATTTCATTTCCACTCCCTTTCCCTTTTTCCTTTCTCATAACTCACCCTAGTGACTCCCTTCATTTCATTTCCACTCCCTCTCCATTTTTCCTTTCTCATAACTCACCTTAGTGACTCCCTTCATTTCATTCCCACTCCCTTTCCCTTTTCTCCTTTCTCATAACTCATCCTAGTGACTACTTTCATTTCATTTCCACTCCCTCTCCCTTTTCCTTTCTCATAACTCATCCTAGTGACTCCCTTCATTTCATTTCCACTCCCTCTCCCTTTTCCTTTCACATAACTCATCCTAGTGACTCCCTTCATTTCATTTCCACTCCCTTTCCCTTTTCTCCTTTCTCATAACTCACCCTAGTGACTCCCTTCATTTCATTTCCACTCCCTCTCCCTTTTCCTTTCTCATAACTCATCCTAGTGACTCCCTTCATTTCATTTCCACTCCCTCTCCCTTTTCTCCTTTCTCATAACTCACCCTAGTGACTCCCTTCATTTCATTTCCACTCCCTCTCCCTTTTCCTTTCTCATAACTCACCCTAGTGACTCCCTTCATTTCATTTCCACTCCCTCTCCCTTTTCCTTTCTCATAACTCACCCTAGTGACTCCCTTCATTTCATTTCCACTCCCTTTCCCTTTCCTCCTTTCTCATAACTCACCCTAGTGACTCCCTTCATTTCATTTCCACTCCCTTTCCCTTTTCTCCTTTCTCATAACTCACCCTAGTGACTCCCTTCATTTCATTTCCACTCCCTCTCCCTTTTCCTTTCTCATAACTCACCCTAGTGACTCCCTTCATTTCATTTCCACTCCCTCTCCCTTTTCCTTTCTCATAACTCACCCTAGTGACTCCCTTCATTTCATTTCCACTCCCTCTCCCTTTTCCTTTCTCATAACTCACCCTAGTGACTCCCTTCATTTCATTTCCACTCCCTCTCCTTTTTGCCTTTCTCATAACTCACCCTAGTGACTCCCTTCATTTCATTTCCACTCCCTCTCCCTTTTCCTTTCTCATAACTCACCCTAGTGACTCCCTTCATTTCATTTCCACTCCCTCTCCCTTTTCTCATAACTCACCCTAGTGACTCCCTTCATTTCATTTCCACTCCCTCTCCCTTTTCCTTTCTCATAACTCACCCTAGTGACTCCCTTCATTTCATTTCCACTCCCTCTCCCTTTTCCTTTCTCATAACTCACCCTAGTGACTCCCTTCATTTCATTTCCACTCCCTCTCCCTTTTCCTTTCTCATATCTCACCCTAGTGACTCCCTTCATTTCATTTCCACTCCCTCTCCCTTTTCTCCTTTCTCATAACTCACACTAGTGACTTTCTTCATTTAATTTCCACTCCATCTCCCTTTTCTCCTTTCTCGTAACTCACCCTAGTGACTCCTTTCATTTCATTTCCACTCCCTTTCCCTTTTTTCCTTTCTCATAACTCACCCTAGTGACTCCCTTCATTTCATTTCCACTCCCTCTCCCTTTTTCCTTTCTCATAACTCACCCTAGTGACTCCCTTCATTTCATTTCCACTCCCTCTCCCTTTTCTCCTTTCTCATAACTCACCCTTGTGACTCCCTTCATTTCATTTCCACTCCCTCTCCCTTTTTCCTTTCTCATAACTCAGCCTAGTGACTCCCCTCATTTCATTTCCACTCCCTCTCCCTTTTCCTTTCTCATAACTCAGCCTAGTGACTCCCCTCATTTCATTTCCACTCCCTCTCCCTTTTCCTTTCTCATAACTCAGCCTAGTGACTCCCTTCATTTCATTTCCACTCCCTCTCCCTTTTCTCCTTTCTCATAACTCACCCTAGTGACTCCCTTCATTTCATTTCCACTCCCTCTCCCTTTTCCTTTCTCATAACTCACCCTAGTGACTCCCTTCATTTCATTTCCACTCCCTCTCCCTTTTCTCCTTTCTCATAACTCATCCTAGTGACTCCCTTCATTTCATTTCCACTCCCTCTCCCTTTTCTCCTTTCTCATAACTCACCCTAGTGACTCCCTTCATTTCATTTCCACTCCTCTCCCTTTTCCTTTCTCATAACTCACCCTAGTGACTCCTTCATTTCAATTCCACTCCCTCTCCCTTTTCCTTTCTCATAACTCACCCTAGTGATTCCCTTTATTTAATTTCCACTCCATCTCCCATTTTTCCTTTCTCATAACTCACTCTAGTGACTCCCTTCATTTCATTTCCACTCCTTCCACCTTTTTTCCTTTCTCATAACTCACCCTAGTGATGCCCTGCATTTCATTTCCACTCCCTTTCCCTTTTCTGCTTTCTCATAACTCACCGTAGTGACTCCCTTCATTTCATTTCCACTCCCTCTCCCTTTTCCTTTCTCATAACTCACCCTAGTGACTCCCTTCATTTCATTTCCACTCCCTCTCCCTTTTCTCCTTTCTCATAACTCACCCTAGTGACTCCCTTCATTTCATTTCCACTCCCTCTCCCTTTTCTCCTTTCTCATAACTCACCCTAGTGACTCCCTTCATTTCATTTCCACTCCCTCTCCCTTTTCCTTTCTCATAACTCACCCTAGTGACTCCTTCATTTCAATTCCACTCCCTCCCCCTTTTCTCCTTTTTCATAACTCACCCTTGTGACTCCCTTCATTTCATTTCCACTCCCTCTCCCTTTTTTCCTTTCTCATAACTCAGCCTAGTGACTCCCTTCATTTCCTTTCAACTCCCTCTCCCTTTTAATTTTTCATAACTCATCCTAGTGACTCCATTTCATTTCCACTCCCTCTCCCTTTTCCTTTCTCATAACTCAGCCTAGTGACTCCCTTCATTTCATTTCCACTCCCTCTCCCTTTTCTCCTTTCTCATAACTCACCCTAGTGACCCCTTCATTTCATTTCCACTCCCTCTCCCTTTTCTCCTTTCTCATAACTCACCCTAGTGACTCCCTTCATTTCATTTCCACTCCCTCTCCCTTTTCCTTTCTCATAACTCACCCTAGTGACTCCCTTCATTTCATTTCCACTCCCTCTCCCTTTTCTCCTTTCTCATAACTCACCCTAGTGACTCCCTTCATTTCATTTCCACTCCCTCCCTTTTCTCCTTTCTCATAACTCACCCTAGTGACTCCCTTCATTTCATTTCCACTCCCTCTCCCTTTTCCTTTCTCATAACTCATCCTATTCACCTTTCACTGTTCTACTCTCCTTTTCTAATTCCTCCTCCCTCTCACCTCATGAAACTTTGAGTGCATAAATGCCTCTTCTCCAAATTATACTTATGTACTCCAAAATACTTGTTTTAATTTCATTCAATACTATGTTACAACACCTTGCTCAAATGATATTATTCTGTCTTCTCTATTACTGTGTTGCTCAAATGTTATTTTGTCTTCTACAGTACTGTGTTTTAGTAGTTATTAAAAATTGTATTGTTCCTGTTAACTTTGTTGATATTAGCTTTGTAATAATTGTATATGTAGCTTTTCTCCCAGGCCTCCATTGAAAACTGGCTCATTCTGGCCCAATTGACTTTCCCAGTTAACAAACTGCAAATAAATAAAATAAATAAATAAGAAGACATGCAATAGTCAGGTATGAATGTAAAAGAAGGTAGGAGAATGACTTTAAAATGAGAGATATGACAACAGTCGATGCTACACCTCGACCCCTGGCACTTGCTCACTAAAGCAATTATATAAGTCAGCACTAAAAATTAAAAGCACTACACCCTCACAAACTCCCCTTGAGTACCTTGTTCCCCATTGGCCCTATTTTCAATTATAAAGGAATTCCCAATACTATTCTAGCATGTCCAAAGGTCAGTTGTCAATCTCCTCTCCGGTCCAGCTGGTGAATCTGGGAATCTTGAGGCAATGTTACAACTGCCTCATGTACACAGACAACCCTCTCCTCCTCCCAACAAATTCCAACACATGTGAGAGATGCAACCATATAGCCAAACTGGAGGCTAAGCTCTCTCAACTCAGTACTGGCGTAACCAGTCAGGAGGAGAAGGAATCCACACTCACTACAATTCCAGTCTCACATAGACCTACCACGACAGCAAACCAAACACATAAACACACAAAAACATACTCGGAGGCTCTAAATAAAAATCTGCCTAAGCAACAGAGACCTCCAAAGCAGACACCCAAACAACTGCTACCCCAAAACAAAACACATGCAACACATAGCTCACAAAGCCAGTGTGCCGAACAGTCACAGCCATTAAGGCTAAACAACACACCTGATACACTTGTAATAGGTGACTCTATCATCAGGCACAGTGACGTCCCGCTCACCAGGCTGAACAAGGAGAAGGTCACGGTGAGCTGCCTGTCGGGCGCTAGGATCCGCCACATAACACAAGCACTCAGGTCACTCCAAGGCAAGTACAAATATGACTCAGTCATTGTGCATGCTGGTGTGAATGACCTGAGATGAACCTCCCTGGACTACATGAAGAGAGACATAGTGGAGCTCTCTGAGCATGTAGCCCAGGCCAGTATGACCCTGACCTTGAGAAGCATCTTACCCTCACCAAGAATGATGCCACAATATGAAGACAAGATGATCAATTTCAACGATTGGCTTAAGTATTGGTGTCATTCAAAGGGGATCCAATGCCTGTCAGCCTGGGATGACATGCTCGACAAGCCACGATGCTTCGCTAGGGACGGCTTGCACCCATCACCCCTGGGCTTTTGGATATTGGCAAAGGTTCTTGCCACCCCCATAGTGCCTTTTTTAGGCAAGGCTCAAAAGACAAACCCACCTCCATAGATATCACAAGGGATAAGACACTAAGAGTAATGCTACTCAATGCCAGAAGTCTAAACCTCAAGATGCACGCACTCGAAACTCTCCTTAGCATGGAGATCATCGATATCTGTGCAGTAACAGAAACCTGGTTCAAGGCTCCCGAGAGCACCCCAGCACTATCAGGTTATACCACATACCATGTTTTTCGGCCCCAAAACTTGGACCGAACCACAAAAGGAGGGGGAGTATCAATATTCGTCAAAGATACCCACACCTCCAGGTTGGTGGCACAGCACGAAGCATCAGAGACTATCCATGTGCAACTAACTGTGGGTAAAACTGCCTTCCAGTTTATAGCCTGCTACAGATCACCCTCCCAAACCCAGGAACCCCACTCGGCCTTCCTGAGAACACTGGAAAATATGAAGGTCTCTCCAAACACCATTATACTGGGCGACTTCAACTACCCAAACATAGACTGGGAGCATTACTCTAGCTCCAACATCTTAGCCCAAAGGTTCCTAGAATTTATAAACTCAAATGCTATGGAACAACTTGTTACCACTCCCACAAGAGGGGAAAACATACTGGACCTGATCATCACCAACATGGGGACTCTATGCTCCAGACCAGAAGTGTATCCCTCACTGGTAAGATCAGACCATAAACTAATTTCACTAGATATTCACATCCCAACCCCAGCCCCTACCCAGAAAACCACAGTGAAAAACTTCTCTAAAGCAAATTTCACACTCCTCAAAACTGAGGTGGAATCCTTCAAAGCCCCCGGGCCTGTGGAAAATACGGCCCAGACCGCAGAATCCTTTATAAATGCATTCTATGAACACCTTCAGGAATGCATGGATTATGAAATCCCAAACAAAACCAAGACCCAATCCTCCAAAGGCAGGCATCCTGTCTGGTGAACCCCAGCCATTAACAAACTATACAATAGAAGGAGGAAGCTACTACATGATAGAGAAAAATCCCAAAAAGGGAAGGCATCTCTGATCAGTATTAGCAAAAAACTACGGGCACTCATAAAATTGTCTAAGGCCAGCTTTGAGAGAAAAATTGCACAGGACACTAAGGATAATCACAAGGCTTTCTTTAGTTATGTTAGGAACCTGGGTGGGAATTCCCAGATATGCTCAGAATTAGTCCAAAATGACAAAAAATACACCAAACCCACAGACATTGCGAACATCCTAGCTGACAGGTTCAGCGCAAACTTCTCCCCCCCTTCCCCACCAAAAGGACAAATATCTATCCCAGTAGAGTGCTGCCCCCCTGACATCTCAGATGCTCAGGTAAGAGCTGCCCTCTCCAAAGCAAAAAAACACAGCATCAATGGGACCAGATGGTGTCCCGGGCTGTGTCCTACATGAACTCCAAGAAGAACTAAACCCAAACATAAAACTACTGTTCAATCTCAGCCTTACTACAGGATATGTACCCAAAGAGTGGCCTACAGCAGCAGTGGTCCCTCTCCACAAAGGTGGTGCCTCAATGGATCCTGGAAACTATTGCCCCATAAGCCTGACTAGCTTGGTCTGCAAAGCTATGGAAAGGATCATCATGGACCTCATAAATAAAGATATTGGGGACATACAGACACTGGATCCTACCCAGTTCGGCTTTGTTAAGGGCAGGTCCTGCCTCTTAAACCTGGTTGATTTCTTTGAAACAGTCACCAAGGCCATTGACAAGGGGAAGGTGGTCCACACAGCCTACCTGGACCTCACAAAAGCCTTTGATACAATACCCCACTCGAGCATTATAGATAAGCTCACCAGCTTAAATATAAACCCCTATGTCACTAGATGGGTTGCAAACTGGCTCAAGGACAGAACCCACATGGTTAGAATTGCTGGAGCCATGTCAGACTCCAAACCAGTTACAAGTGGTGTACCACAAGGCTCAGTCCTGGGACCTCTGTTGTTCGGTATATATTTCTCGGAGGTACAGGCCAACATGGAAGGACTGTGGCTGACCAAGTTCGCAGATGACTGCAAACTGGATGCCATAATCGACTCTCCAGCCGACACAAGCATCCTACAAAAGGGCCTCATAGAAACAGACAACTGATGCCAGAGCCATGGCCTCAAGCTAAACGCCAAAAAGTGTATAGTCATCCCCTTCAGCAAAAACAAAGTGCCCACAAATTACCACATAGATGGTAATCCATTAAGTACGGAAGAAGTAATTAGGGACCTGGGGACCCAAGTTGATAGCAATCTCTAATTCGACAACCACGTGGCCAAAGTGGTTAGAAAAACATTTTATATAGCCCACCTAATCATGAAGGGATTCACATCTAGATCAGGGGAGGTCATCGTGCCTCTTTACTCATCCCTCATCAGGCCCATAATTGAGTACAATGCCCCTTTTGGGATGTACCTTACCAGACACCTGCAGCGACTGGAAAGACCCCAAAAGTACCTCACCAAAAGGATCAAACGGCTCAAACAGATGCCATATGCTGCCCGGTTAAAGAAACTCCAGCTCTACTCAGTGGCATACCGCCTGCTCAGAGGCGATCTGTGCCTGACGTATAGAGCCATGTCCAACCCAGAATTAATGGACATGCTGCACCTCAGAAAATCCAAATCCCATCGAGCTACGCGCACAAGAGACTTGAACCTCAGCACTGAAATAAATAGGACATGCTGGAGGGACAGATTCATAACCCAGAGGCTCCCTTCACTCTGGAATAAAATCACAGTCCAGATTAGGCAGAGTCCCTCATTGACTCTCTTCAAGAGGAATCTTGATGAGTGGATGGGAGATAGTAGATTTACTCCGGTTATCACTTCTGTGTCACTGCTAGACAGAGGCACAGTATACTAACCTCAAAAAAGGGCACAGCAAAATTCATTTAAAATGGGTGGAGAAAGCCAAACACACTCTGGCTAGGGTTGTAAATGCCCTAGGGAAGATCGCCTATTATGAACCTATGAACCTATGAACCTATAATATGGAAGGAAGGGGAAGCTGAAAGGAAAACAACTGGGCAGATCATAAGGGGTACATGAATGATGTGTTGTTTGAAATTAGAACTAGAAAGTGAAATTTTGGAAATAAAAGCTGATAGAAAAATAAAATCTGTATGAAAGAAGAATTTAAAAGTAATGTGTGATATATGAGATAGTAAATGGCATAAACTTAAAATGAATATTTAAAAAATGAGAAATTAAACATAATTCTGACTTTTATTGGGAATGTAGTATACATTTAGATAAAAGCTAACATAAAGCACAAGTAAAAACATTTGAGGTTAAGCAGCGTAGAGGAAACTAATAGCCATTTATTGTTTGCATTGCAAAATGTCAAGTATTTATAAGTGTGAAATAAAAATATAATAGCTATAAGAGGTTAACAATGAAAATGTGATTTTGAGGATATGAAAAAAGGGAAGGTAAAGGAGGACATTAAGGGATTTTTTATCAGCAGTGCTTCTGTAATAGGTTTGGAATTCAAGATGTTTGCTTTATTAAATGAAATCAGTATGCTATGTTAAAAGGAAAGCATTATTCTGCCTATAAGAAAAAAATAATATTCAAATATGAATTGCGCAAGTTTCACTGTTGGGAATAATTTTTTTCAGTATTTTTTCTTGGAATTACAGGATGTTATTTACTTTACATTAGAATATTCTGAATAAGTGCCATGACATTCATCCAAACTATCACCAAAGTGGAAAGATACAGTCTTGATTTAATTTCCCACTAAAATGAAGGATAATGTATAACTTTGTGAAAAGCTGAAAGGCTGCCAGCCTATCTTGATAGAATTTTGTAGATAATTTATGTCATTGTAAATATTAATATAATCCACAGGCTGTTTTACAAATGAAAGAAAACTAAATGTAAGAAAAACTGTGTTATATGTTCTGAACTTCAAAAATATAACCACAGTGCACCCTGCTGGAAGAAAGCTGATAAAGTAAAAATTTTATGACTGCTTGATCTCAGGGCACGGAGATGGGATGTCTGGAGGAAGGAATTCTTTCTATTGTCTTAGGACAAGAGTTAATTGCTAGATTTTACATGTATAATGTCTTTTATTGCTGTGGCCTCCTGACCAGGTGCAAGCTTACTAAATGTAAATTTAGAATTTCTGGTAGCCTGGCAGCCAGAGAAGTGTCAAGAATAATGTAATCTAAAGTGAGGCAGCAGCGATGTATTATCAATTTAAGTGATCTCAGAGAGAAAGAGATAGCATTTTGCATTTGTCTTCAGAAATGACAACATCACCAGCGCTTGCTTTGTATGTAAGTAGGATCTTAGACTTTAGGGTTTCTCTTAGAAATAGATAGAAAGTAGTAAGATTAGACTAGCTGTTTTCTATATTCATGTCAGACTATTCTATAGTATTATTTTAAGCCTTTTCCTGTGATCTCTGAACTCTTGACTAGCACTGTGTTGAACTGAGGACATTTGTCTTGTGCTTTTATTATTTATTATTAAATATTTTTAAACATTTCAACTGTGGCTGTTTTGTGTAGAAATAATTTAAGCTCTAGAGTACTTGAATGTATTTAGTGATACTGTACTAAGCCACTCCAATAGCCTTAAAAGTTCTGGTCACACTTCCTAATTATATAACAGTATTATTACACAGTGAAAGTAGTCACCCTTTAGGAAGGGCCTTATAATAGCTGATAAGTAGGGAATTTGGTGGCAGTGGAGTACTACCTTATAGCCTGGGTAGAAGGGGCATACCTAGTGAACCTGTGCCAGCCTTTCCCAGGAGTGTATGTGTATTTGTATATAAATCATATCTCAAAGTGTGTGTGTGTGTGTGTGTGTGTGTGTGTGTGTGTGTGTGTGTGTGTGTGTGTGTGTGTGTGTGTGTGTGTGTGTGTGTGTGTGTGTGTGTGTGTGTGTGTGTGTGTGTGTGTGTGTGTGTGTGTGTGTGTGTGTGTCAGCTACGTGGCAGGGACACAAAGCACTGGATGGACAGAGGGAGTGCTGGGAGGACTTGGCTTGAAACCCTGGCTAAGGACTCCACTCTATAGCTGTGCCACTGGGGAGTCTTATTGGCGATCTGGAGAGAAAGGGAGAAACCAGCCCCAGACTGACTGTGATCTCTGTGTGGTCTTAATGGAAATTGTACTTTACTGTGTGTGTACTTGTTATCCTCCCAATGTGCACACCCATTACTGGTGTTAGTGGTGAGGATTGAGGTTCCTTGATTACTGGGCGAGTGCACGGGCATCACAAATCTAATGAACACCACTGATAATTTAATTAGCTTATAATAATGTTATAGTCTATCTGTCTGACATGTAAGTTTGCTTCTGTTTTATAACATATTTCTTTGGTATGTTCTTTGTAGTTCTACTGTACGTTATATCACTTGTAAATTTAATTTGTGTCCAATAGTCTTTGTATTGTGTTGCCTTGCATAGAATTAATTGCAATATAAATAATTTATTTTTGTCTGTCATTGTGGAACTTTACTCCCTGGTCTTCTCAATAAAGTAGATCTCACAAAGCTGTACAACACAACTACCACAAGGTACATCAATAGTGATGGTCTTATTATTGGCGGCAAAGAGGTTTTAGCATGGATACTCTTGGTTGATGCTAGGATATGTACTTGCCTTTACTTAAACATTTTCAGTGATTCTATCTTGAGTTAAACCTTTTTTGTCATATTGATAGGCAGGATAAATAACTGTCTTCTGCTTTTTTTCATTATTTTTCTTTTGCTTACTACCTGAGCCATCCTGAGTCATAGAAAATGATTTTTGTTTCTTTGCATTTCTCCACAATCCTATTCTTATAATTGGGCTTGAGATATTTTGTCTGAACCAGTCAGTTATGAACTATTTGATTATTTAGAGGATTCCTTAAAAGAAAAAAAATTATCTTATCTGATTTCTCACGTGAATGAGGGTCTTTGGTCTCTTTTGACCATTTTTCTCCACAATCTTTCAGGAAAGTAAAATGAGGAATGAAGAGCACCTGCATATGAAGAGGCTCTTGACTAAGAGTGCTTCTTTATTTTTTCCATTCTTGAAAACTTTTCTAAAATATTACTCAGAGTCTAATTCATCTCCTTTTTTTCACAAGAGTAATGTTCTGACATTATGGACAGTCATTAGTGGAATGATCTGACCCTAAATAAAAAAGCCACCAATGACTTATTTCTGATGGTAGGGTCTAGTGACCACATGGGATTAATTTGTAGCATTAGGCCATACCTCTCACTTCTTTTCTCAATAATTCTGATCAATGCCAAAAAATAATGATGGATAAAGGACCAAAATTAAGGATTTGTTTAAATATTACTATAATTCATTTAAAAAGGTAATACAACAAGAGGTGTGGCATCAATATGCATTTTCCAAATGATGAGAGGTGTGAAACTGTGTGTTCATTACTGGCTAACTGCAGTCCTTAGTGATTTACTAGAAAATCCAAAGTTTTACAAAGCTCAGGGCAAATGTATGAGTCAAAACCTGAGATGTTCTTCAGAATCAGGGGCATGTGAGATAAATGTTTGAGGGTGACAGGCAAAAAAAAAAAAACAATCTAGAACTGGTGTATCGTGAATGTTTTTTTCAACAAGAAAATAATAAATCAAATGAATAAGTGAATCACTTAAAACACAGTGATGTTTCTAACAGTGAGAATGAACAGGAAATGGTTGTAATGGTCCATTCTCTGTATATTGACACATGATTGGTAGCTGGCATCAGAAAGGAAAACTGTACTAAAATATGACACAGAAGTCCTGTTCATGAATTCTGACATTAATTACATTGGGTTGTCCCAATTGTTTCCTCAAAGCTGCAGTGAGATAGGCCTTCTGCCATTGTTCTGCTGTGAGACTGGAAAAAGATAAGTGCTTATTTTCAACCATTTTCTGCACTTCTGTTTTACTAAAAACAATTGCTGCATATCAGTTTAAACTGTGCAACTGTTTTTTAGACTTAGTGAATTCAGTCTTTACCTCTGTTCTGAACTTTGTCTCCTTTTTGTATGTCTGTTCTTTTTACTTGTTGCTGTACTTGGAAAACATTAGCATACAGCTGAATATCTATTACTGTTTGTGACCTTTGGAGCTTGTAGTGAAATCTTTTGTCTAGAGAGGCCTAGCTGTTTCTTTGTGAGAGGGGGAATTCAGTCTGGTCTGATCTAGCTAGAGGGATTACTGCAAGGCTCTCTTTTTTTGATTGGATAGTTTGGCTGGTTTCTGTGTCTCTGCCTTAAATAGCCAGTGTTTAAACCAGTTTGTACGTGTTTGCTCAAAGCAGCAATGAGATAGGCCTTATGCCATTGCTCTGCTGTGAGATTGGAAAAATATAAGTGCTTGTTTTCAACTGTTTTCTGCACTTCTGTTTTACTAAAAACATTTGCTGCATATCTGTTTAAACTGTGCAACTGCTTTTTAGACTTAGTGAATTCAATCCTTACCTCTGTTCTGAACTTCTGTATTCGACCCACCCACCCAGCTGCTGTTGTGGTATTAAAGCTTGGTGGCTTTGAGTTGCCCACCTCAAGTATAAATTTGATATTGGACACTCCCCCCAGTCCCATTACATCAGCTCATTCTACTGTGTACAGTGAGATAAGTTGTGAAGGCCCACCCCTTTAGCTTCTCATCCTTTAATTATCTTCTGTCTCCTCACTTTCTACTAAAAAAAAAACTGTGCCTCTTCCTACTTCATTTTGCTGCTTGTGCTTAGGAGCTCAACTGCATTTAGTTTGCCATATTTATTACTTCTTGTCGGTAACCTTATTAAATTGATTACAGTATTCTACTGAATTGCTGCTTTATTTGAGCTGTATTTTGCTGTTGTGATTGTGAGCTACTCTTTTAAAGCAATCTACTGATTAACTATATTTCATTACTATCTACTGAAATTCATTACTGTTTAACTGCATTTTGTTACTGTTTAACTGAATTTTTTTCATACTGATTACAGTTTTCTTCTGGCTTTTCCCGGTTAGGGGTCACCACAGCAGATCACCTGTCCACTCATTATTGGCAGTAGAGATTTACAGTGTCGAGTTGCCAGCCCAGCACCCAATCTTCCACAGAAGGCACACACATGCACACACTCATGCCTAGGGCCAATTTAGTGTCCAGTCCACCTACAGCATGTCTTTGGGATGTGGGAGGAAACCGGACCACCCTGAGGAAACCAACGTGACCACAGGGAGGACATGCAGACTCCACAAAGAAGGCACCCTAGCCGAGGATCGAACCAAAGAACCTCTTGCTGTGAGGTGGGAACACTAACCGCTACATCACCATTCTACTGAATTGCTGCTTTATTTGAGCTGTATTTTACTGTTGTGATTGTGAGCTACTCTTTTAAAGTAACTATATTTCATTGGTATCTACTGAAATTCATTACTGTTTAACTGCATTTTACTGCATTTTGTTACTGTTTAACTGAATTTTTTCATACTGTGAGTTCTGTTCTTTTGACTGTAAGTGGTTAATCTGTGCTTCTTTGCGAGTTTTTTACTGTGTTCTTAACCTTAAATTGAGCAGCGTAGTCTAGATACAGGTTTGCTGCATCCAGAGCTTCAACTGCACATTTTTAACCCCTTTTGAGGTATTCCAACTACAACTTTTCCTTTAGTAGCACTTGTGTGATCACCTAGTAGTACTACTCTTAGACCTTCCTCCCTTTATCATCTTAGCACTCTCTGGCTTCTCTCCCTCAGTTTCTGACAAATATGGATGGACAATTTCCTACATTTTCTCCTGATAGTCTGGTTGATATGGGCATCCTGAGACAGTATAGCAACTGCCTCATGTACACAGACAACCCTCTACTACTACCACCTAGGAACACAATTTGTGACAGATGCAATTAAATCAAGCACCTAGTGTCATTGCTCTCTCCCCCACAAGCCAGTATATCTGGCACTGAGAAGGTTGGCAATACGAACACCACACCTCAAACACCATCCACACCTACACAACACATCCCCACATATGCGGAGGTCCTCAACAAAAACATACCCAAACAAAAGAGACCTCCAAGCATAAACACACATGAACTCCACTGCCCACCACACACCACACATAGTCCACACACCTGTGTCTCACAGCCACAAAGGCCTAAACATAAACCCAACATATTAGTCATAGGATGCTCCATTGTGAGACACACAGATGTGCACATCACTAGGCGGGATAAGGAAAAAGTCACAGTTAGTTGTTTGTTGGCTGCTAGAATCTGCCATATTACCCATGCACTCAAGTCTCTCAGCAGGTACTGTTATGACTTTGTCATAGTCCATGTTGGCATGAATGACTTGAGACATACTTCACTGGACTATATGAAGAGAGACATGATCAAGCTTGCTGAATATGTGTCCCAGGCAGGTATGTTCCTAGCCTTAAGCAGCATTCTACCATCACCCAGAATGATGCCTTAATACAAACAGAAAATGACTGACTTTCACAGTTGGCTTAGTTTCTGGTGTCATTCCAAGGGGATCCAGTACCTGACAGCCTGGGATGACATGATTGACAAATCACAATGCTCTGCCAGAGATGGCCTGCATCTGTCTACCTTGGGCTTCAGGTTCCTGGCAGAGGCTCTTCCCTCCCCCATAGTGCCTTTTTTTCGGCAATGCCATGAGGTCAAAACTGCCAACATGAAAATTTCATCAAAATGTAAATTAAAGGTCATGCTGCCATACGCTAGGAGTCTAAACGTGAAACTGCACTCATTGCAAGCATTCTTAACCCTGGAAGATACTGATATTTGTGCAGTCACAGAAACCTGGTTCAAAGCTGCGGAGATCACTCCAGCCATACCAGACTACTCATCCTATCATACATTCAGACCCCAAACCGTGGGCAGCAAAGCAAAAGGAGGTGGAGTCACAATATATGTAAAAGACATACACACCTCCAGGCTGGTCAAACAGTATGATGCACAGGAAACACTCCAGATGCAGTTAACAATTGCAAGACCCCTATTCAAATCATAGCTAGCTATATGCCTCTGACTCAAAATGCCCACACCACCTCTTTGGGCCTCTTTAAATCTATCAAGATTCAACCCTTTACCCTGATCCTGGGTGACTTTAACTATCCAAACACAGATTGGAAGACATACTCATGCCAAAACACAAATACCCAGAGATTCCTTGATTTTGTCAATACAAAATCCTAGGACCAGATGGTTGACACCCCCACAAGAGGTGAAAATAACTTGGACTTGGTATTAACCAACATGAGTAACCACTGCAGCATCCCTACAGTATCATCATCCCTGGTAAGATCCAACCACAAAGCAGTCACGTTCGACATCACCATCTCCCCCAACCCCCCCACCCCCCAGCTAGGGTCAAACAAAAAACCTTATCCAAAGCAAAGCTGATGACAACCTGTATAAATAGGTTCACAGCCCCTTCCCCCTCCATAGGAACTGGCACTTATGTCGAAACCTACACCAAAGTACTATATGAGCATTTATATAGCTGCATGGAATCAGGAATACCCAACAAGATGAAATCCTCCTCCTCAAGGGAGAGTAAACCTGTCTGGTGGACATCTGCAATAAGTAAACTGTATAATTAAATGAAAAAAAATGTTGCCCAGGACCAAGAAGGAGTAGGTGCCTAATTGGCAGCAATCTCTCCTTAGCCTAAACAAGAAAATAAGAGCACTAGTGAAATCCTCCAAAGCAAACTTCAAGTCCAAACTGGCCACATCTACTAAAGGCAATCATAAGGCCTTCTTCACATATGTCCACAGTCTCAAGGAAAGCACCCAGATCTGCTCAGAACTGGTGGTCAAGGACACCACATACACAAATGCTGTAGATATAGCCAACCTGCTGGCAGATAGGCTCAGTGAAACCTTCACCCCTCTGTCCCCCCATCAATAAAACAGGGCATCCCCAGTACCTGTCCCCCTCCCCTTATCTCTAGGGAGCAAGTCATCACTGCCCTCTCAAAGGCAAAAAATACAGCCTCCATGGGACCCGATAACATCCCAGGTTGCATCCTACATGAACTCGTGCAGGAACTTGCAGCACCATTAGGCACCCTATTCAACCAAAGCCTGAGTACCTGCTTTTTCCCAGTTGAGTGGACAACAGCCACTGTCATCCCTTTGCACAAAGGTGAAGCATCCACTGACCCAGGAAATTATAGACCCATCAGCCTAACTAGCGTGATCTGCAACGCCATGGAATGGATTATCATGGACCTCATTAACAAGGACATTGGCAACCTTCAAACACTCAATCCCACACAGTTTGGTTTCATCAAGGGGAGGTCATGCCTGGTAAATTTGGTCAGCTTCTTTGAGACAGTCACCAAGGCCATGGACAAGGGGAAGACAGTGCACACCGCCTACCTTAACCTGACCAAAGCCTTCAATACTATTCCCTGCTCAGGTATAATAGATAAACTTTGTCAACTAGGCATCAATCCATATGTTAGCAGATGGGTAGCAAACTGGCTCACTGATAGAACCCACCTAGTCAAAATAGGGAAAGCCACCTCAAGCAGTAGACCCGTAACAAGCGGTGTACCCCAGGGATCAGTCCTGGGTCCTCTGCTGTTTGGGATATACTTTTCTGAGGTGCAGGCCAAAACCAGTGGGATATGTCTGACCAGGTTTGCAGATGACTGCAAGCTGGGTGCTGTCATCAGTTCCCCTAGTGATGTGGATATCCTCCAAGAGGGTCTCACCCAAACAAATGACTGGTGCCAGAAACATGGCCTCAGACTGAATGCCAAAAAATGCATCATCATCCTCTTTGGGGAGAGTTATGTCTCCACAAATTAACACATTGATAATAAGGTCCTAAGCATGTAATCAGTAGTGAGGGACTTGGACACCCAGGTTGATAGCAAACTGACTTTTGACCACCATATTTCTTCCATTGTATGGAAAGCTTTCTATATGGCCCACCTCATTAGTAAGGGTATCTCATCCAGGGACAAGGTGGTCATAACATCCCTGTATTCTTCCCTTATAAGACCCATTATTGAGTACAATGCCCCTTTTGGCATGTACTTCACAAAGCACATGCAGCAGCTGGAAAGACCAGAAAGACCACAGAGATTCCTCACCAGCAGAATCCAGGACCTCAAACATCTACCCTATAAAGATAGGCTAAAGGCCCTGTCCCTCTACTCAGTCTCATCTCAACTCCTCAGAGGTGACCTCTGTCTGGCATACAAAGCAATCTCAGACCCCGTCCTGATGGGACTGCTGCATATTCACAAGTCAAGCTCCATTCAAGTAACCTCAACTTGATCTGTGACATTAATAAGACCTGTTGGCAGGACAGATTTATGCCCTAGAGACACCCCCTTTTGTGGAATAGACTCCCTCTCCACGTCAAGCAGAGTACCTCATTAACCCTTTTTTAAGCACAACCTGGATAACTGGAAGGGGAACAGAAAATACGCCCCTGGGATTCCACTTGTGTTGCTCCTGGACAGTGGCATATGGTGCTGACTTGTTGGAACATGGGCTAAATTCTTCACTAGGCTTGTAAGGGCCTCAGGACCAGTAGCCAAGTATCTTCCTATGATCCCAAATAAATTTAACTATATGTTCCTTACTTACATTTTCAAAAGTCTTATTCTCATAAATAAAACGTTTCCTCACCAGTATAAAAGTCACAGGAAAGTTACATTAATACATTTAAAACATTAATTTAGTTAGTAAGTACAAATGTATTTATTGTTTGTTTGTTTTTTATCTGTTTATTAAATGGATAGATAGCCTTTTCTATTGGAGCCTTTTAAATGATGACCTAAAGCAAAGATCAAAATAGAAACAGTAGGAGAGAAAAAAACTATGTGAAAAGCCAAATGTTTGAACAAGTAGAACTAGGAAATAACTCTGTCTCTAATTATATATAACTAAGCATAAATCAAACCAACTGAATACCAAGTATAGATAGTAAAACCCTTCCTCCACATACTTAATACACTCGCTCCCATTAGTATGAAAAGAATCAAAAAGAACTCAGCACCATGGCTGTCTAAGGAATGTAAACACCTGATGAAGCACCATGGCTCTCTAAGGAATGTAAACACCTGGTGAAGCAAAGGGACCTAGCCTGGTCAACCTGGAAACAAAACAAAAATGAACAACATCATGTTAATTTCAAAACACTACATAACAAAGTGACAAAACTAATTAACAGAGATAAGAAGTCATATTATTCCCAGCTTCAACTCCGGCATAAAATCAACTCCAGTAAATGTTGCCACTCCATATCTCCATGTCTTCTCTCCTTAACCCTGGAAGAAATGGAGAGCACAGCCTATCATCAGATACACCTCCATCACAAATAGTCAAAAACTTTAACAAGCACTTCATAAAATCAGTTTCGGACCTATTAACTAATGTCGGACCCCCCACCCTTCAACCTATTCAGACACCAACCCCAGGCCATCAACTACTTCTAACCCTATCATAACTAACCCCCTACTCAACAAAATGTCATACAAACCTCATTTTCCTTTCAGCCCATACCCACTGACACCATTAAGAAACTTTTACAAAAACTAAAACTCTGCTCTACCTCATCTGATAATCTCCCCACATTCTACCTCAAACTGGCTGCTAACTCAGTTGCCTAAACAATCAGTATCCATATAAATAAGTCCTTATCCAAATCAGAAGTACCTACCATATGGAAACAATCTCACATCATCCCCATCCACAAAGGAGGCAACTCTTTGATCCATCCAATTTCTATCCTATATACATCTTGTCACCCGTATCCAAAATTCTCGAGAGAGGTATCCATCAGCAGGTGATGCAATATCTATTGCAAAACAACCTTTTAACCAAAACCCAACATGGCTTCTGACCTAGCCACAGCACAGCTACAGCCCTATTATCTTTTACAGACACCATGAACAAGGTCAGAGATGCAGGATGCTATACAGCCTCAGTATTCCTTGATCTCTCCAAGGCCTTTAACACACCGTCTCACCCCTTACTTTCGAACACACTGTTGAACCTAGGCTTCTCACATAATGCAGTAAAATGGTTTCAGAGCTACCTCAAGGTTCAGAGCTACCTCAAGGATTGTAAACAAGCAGTGAAATGGTCCAATGAACTCTCATCCTTCCTCCACAACCCTACTGGAGTCCCCCAAGGCTCCATCCTAGGACCCCTACTCTTCAACATTTTCACAAACAACCTTCACACTGCCTCTCACCCTGTGACCCTCATTCAGTACGCTGATGATTCGACCATAATCGGCACTGCTCAATCACTACCAGAACTACTTTCAAAAACTCAACAGTCCTTTACTGCAGCCGAATCCTGGCTAAAAAATGGCCAACTCTTTCTTAATCCAAAGAAAACAAAACTAGTACTCTTTCATCCCAAAAACACCTCCTCATCACTGATCATTTCAACATCCTTGCATCTGACATCACTGTCATAGAAATAGTGCAGGAAACCAAACTTCTAGGTGTTATCATTGACAATAAACTTTCATTTGACCCCCATATACAGCAAAATATAAGGAAAACTCATTAAAAACTGGGACTCTTATATAGTAACAAACATTTCTTTACTGCAGCAACCAAAAGTACCCTTGCAAAAAATGTTTACTTCCCTCCCTTCTTTATGGTGCCCCTATCTTAACTAACTTACAAAATTCTACCCTAAGCAAGTTGGAACAGTACTACAACAAAGTTGCAAAGTTTGCCACAAACTCTAAATATCACACACACCACTGTAAACCACTCCTAGAATTAAACTGGCCTGAACTCCCCAACCAACTTGCCTTTATTCACCTAACCACCTTACACAACCTTATTTTCAAGTCTACTGCCTGCCCTGCACTAGCCAGTATAGTCACACCTTACACACCAAATCAATCCATACAATCAGAAGACAAAAATATCTTAGCTATCTCAAAACCCACAAGAAAACCTGGTCACTCTCTGTATTCGGTACTTACGTATTATCGCAACCACATTTTCACGGTAATACTGGTTGCTTCCCGATAGTGAAATCTGGCCATTAAATGTTTTAAATATGTCATGCAATGTGTTTTCTTTCACAATGAAAGCTCCTTTATGCAGGGATATCAATAAAAAAGGAGAAACTTAGTGACGCTTTTTATGTATGCAGTAGACTGGCAGCATGTCATAAGAAACCCAGCTTGACTGGCAAAAACACTGTTTGGAGCACTCCTGACTGCAATTTCAGACAACTGCCAGTCCGCCTTACTTACTGCAACTTTATTACTGAAATGTTTTTTTTTTTTTTTTTTGAAGTATGTTTACAAACTGTTAAAATAAATAATTTACCAAAACCATCATTCCTGTATGTGTGTGTTCCTTCTCAGAAGGATTCCTTCCACAGAATTAAAATAATCCATTCATCAGTAACAGAGCAGCGATGACGATTCAAGTGTGCAAAATAGCAAGAGGAGTTTTTCAATTTTTTTCTCTTCCTGAAGGTAATCCAAACTTATTATTCAGCAATAACAACTTTGAATAACACTTTACAGTGTTTCCTACACTCGTTTTGATTTCAGGATACGAATTTCGCAACCGCAAAAATGTGGTTGCGATAATGCGTAAGTACCCTGTATTCATACTCTGTTTCTATACTTTGGATTTCACTACCTCTAGCTACCAGGTCTATACCTGGCCTAACCCGTTTCAAAGCCTTTTCAAAAAATCATCTCAAAAATACATGGCTCTGCTCCTGCATAAAGCCTGCCTAAAGCTCAGGTCTTCCTCTTTCTGTCACATTTCAATCCCTCACAGACTGCAAGATCCTAAGGCTCTTCTAATGCCTTCTCTGCTTCTATACCATATCCATAAGCTAGTGCTCAGGCTTTATTGCTTTTATCCTTCTTAACTCTCTCTCACTATCTATCTGCATCACTAACTTTCTGGCAGCTAGTTTCCTAACTGAAACTAACATTCTGTTTTCCATGTACTGTTACACTCAATGTCACACATTGCACTACCTACGTACTACTTTTTTGGACACTGTCTACTTACTACTTTTTTGGACACTGTCAACATCATGTGTGGTGAAAGTGACTATTATTGTCTGTAATGTTTTAACTGTATAGAATTATCTAGATGTGTAGTATTAAATTGCAACATCTTGTAGCAGTTTATTCTTTCAACTTATTTTTGTATAGCATTTCTAATGTAATTTTTATTGTATTGGATTATACTGTATTTGTATTGTACTGTATGTGGAGCGTTTCTCCCCAGGCCTCTGCTGAAAATGGGTTCTGTAGACCCAGTCAGACCACCCCGATAAACAAATGTCAAATAAATAAAATGATGAGTGGTAGCTAGCTAAATAAATTGGTAGCCTAGGGCAACTACAACATGGCTGCCAAGAGCATCTTACTGATGTAAATGGAAAAAGACTGCTAGATGCTGACTACATAGAATGAACAGGTGGGGTAAGAAACAGTAAACATGAGAAACTCAATGCAAAAAAAAAAATTTACAAACAGTGAAGACATAAATGTACCTCACATTTGAAAATGAAAATGCCTGACTGGATGAACCAATCTAGTCTCTGCAAAAAACAGGATACTGCTACCACACTGCAGGTACTTAAAATGAGGGTGGGACATCTGTTTGAAGACAAACACATCAAAGGCAACATAACTGAGTCCAAATATTTAATAATTAAAAGACAAAAAAAATATTGTTGAAAGGTACACTTGTCAAAAATGCAGAAAGCACAATTCACTGCAAGATGGACTTCACCAGTGGAGCGTTTTAAATGCTGACCTACCCATGGTATGTCATATAGGAAAAAAAGCCACTCATAGCCCACACACAGGGCATAACACACCATGCACCACAAACTATAAATTGAAGTCTAAACTCAACTCTGCTTCACCCTAAACTTAACCCTAAGTCTAGGTTATTTCTAACAAATAACAAAACATCATTCCTGACTATTATAAGTACTACAGTAATCTTGGCTGGCCAAACAGTATTTTATTCACTGTAATATTCAACCAAATGGCATAATATTCAAACGTAATAACAACACAAATAAAACCTGAGGAAAAAGGTTCAACCAAACTGCTCACAGATAAATATTCTGATCATATTTAAAAATGAGATTATACAATGTCTTAAAAATGAACAATTCTTATTGCTTGATTGATACATTTCTGCCATGGGTAACAAACAACAAAATCAAATTAAAAATGTACTGGTATGACAAATCCTAATAATGCTGTTGATGTGTTACTTTAAACCACTATGAAAAAGGTTCCTCAAAAATCATAGCTGAGGATTCTAGCTATAACAAAACTGCAAAAATGTATTTCACTCTAAATAAATGTTCTGCCTATGTAACAACTTTGCAAGAAAACCATCTTAAAAAGAAAGCTATATCTTCTAGAAAAGGATGGCAGGCCCCAAAGAGACACAGCCTCTTCTCAAGCGTCATAGCTCTTGTGTTCACTGTTAAAGTAAGTCACGAATACCAGATTGTTTGAAAATGAGAGAAGCCTACATTTTGTATTTAAGTGCACATCAAGGTATGGAACTTTGTACATCATTCACACAAAAGGATACTGGTAGAGTTAAACATAGCCCATGGGTTCAGCTTCTGTAAGAATGAAATTAAAAAAAATTACATATACAAGTCTGAAAGAAAAAGTCAAATCCGTTTCCTTCAATAATTGTTTTTCTTTTAAAAAGTGTCTGCAATTAGTTATGAAAAGTGAAGTAATTTTCATAGTATTTACTTGGACAGACATATCAGTGAAAATGAAAAATCTCAAGGCATATTGCAAGAAAGATATCAGTGCCACAGGTTAACTACTGTCACTTTGATGTCATCTGGAATTGTAAAGGTAGCAATGTGCCTCCACATGACATTCAATACATAAGACGTAAGACTGAAATTACCCTTTAAGGCACAGATTGACACACCCCTGACCCCCCAAAAATAAGAACTAAAATGACACCACCAGAGGGAAGCAGTGAGTAAACCTTATTATTATGCGTTATATAACTTTTCTATGTCTACGTATAATACGCTGATGCTGTGAGCTACATTTATCTCTATTTTAAATGCTCAATTATATTCTGAAGATCAATTTTAACAGTACATCTTTAGAAATCCCTTTCTACCAATATGCTTTTAAAACCCTGAATAAATCTAAAATGAATAGTAGATATAAATTAATGCATTAATTTAAAGAATAAAACTGATAATAATGCAGATGAATGTTAAACTGTTTAATTACTGAGAGTAATCTTATATATACTTGGACCACTGCAATGCATTCATAATGCACTTTTAAATGTGAAACTAAATGCTGCTGACTTTTAAACTGCTATCATTTGTATCTACCTAATTCTTCACATTTTTTTCTTATCACATATTCATAATAACCAGGATATGTTCTACAGTGTATGCTGTGACACAACCCTGTTAAGTAATTTAAGTTTCGATTCATTCAAGATTATAAATAAGACCTACATATATCTGTCACTATTGAAACAAATCATGCTAAAAAATAAACACATAAACACTCTCATTAAGAACAAATACCAGTGCTCTGGCTCAAGTTAGTTTGACAAGGAAATATTAAAAAAGGAATTTCTGTTAGTTATCGGAAAGCATACCCAGCCCCCATTCCACCATGTATTTGTCACCTTATCAGATAGTAACTTGCGTCATTTGGTTTACTTTGTGGTAACATCTGTGGCTAAAAGGACTCCCTGCTACATGACAGACAGTTTGCAGCTGTGTTGCATACCACAGTCATTTAAAAGAATCTATCCCTAGTCCACCATGGCAATTTCCTGTGTATTACAGGCTATGTTAGAATTTATTTTGCAGTACGGGATCTAACAGCTGACTCGTGGGAGCCCCCATATGGCTTATTCTCATGCTGCAGTTCACTTTCTTGTTAAGCAGAATAATGTGTTACTACAATCAAGCTGTTCTACTTTTACACGTAGTAGTATAGCTAGACATACACCACACAAGTCATGATGTACAAATTAATGCCTCAAGGGATATGATTATGACCAACTCAAAAGTCAGCAAGTGACCAGTCTTCAGACATGTGAAAGAAACACAAGACATACACACACTCAGAAACACACACACACACACACACACACACACACACATATATATATATATATATATATATATATATATATATATATATATATATAAACACACACGCAAACACACACACACAAACAGCAGGGAAGTATAAGTATATTCACAGACATATATTGCTAGGCATCCAATTAAAAGATCCTAATATAAGAATTTTAATACATGAGCTGCACAAGTAATTATATAATTCAGATATAGGCCATAAAACAGATTTAATCATTTGGAAGGAATCAATAGTACGGATGTTCGATGTAGAAAACTAACATTTCTAACTATTCTCCTGTCCACAGTCTTGTATTTTTAATAAATGTTTTATTATTAAGTTTCTCAAGATAGATCGTTGTTGCTGGGGAGTTTATGTTGTATCAGTGACTTCATAGCTAAAAGAGCTGTGAAGTGGGAAGGGGGATAATTGAATATAACCTCAATTTTTTGTCACACTGAAAGGTGAAAATGTAATTATATAATGGCTCATACAAAGATAAATGTACAAAAAGCTATGGGCTAAGACTGGACATAACCTCTGTTTTTGCAGCCAAAGGATAAAAATGTAGTTAAATATTGTTTCGTGTATAGTTCTGACTTTAATTCCTGTCACATACATCTGCTTCACTGAGATTAGAGATTTGTTTATTATTCTCACTACATCTGTACAGCACATGTTGACCAGGAATACATGATTGCTAAACTGCATTTTCATATGCATCCAGGAGGTTACATAAAGCGATACATAGGTAAGTAATTAAATTGACCATGCTATGGAATAAAACACTAATCTAAGTACTGTAAGAACTTCTTTGTATGTTTTAGGTATCAGAAGCAGGCATAAACATATTAGAGTGCATCCTTATTCTATAGGCTGAGTAATCTTTAAAATACTCAGAACTATTTTTCAGACTGCAGGAGATGGAATCCACCCTTTCAGATCAGTCATGTGAAATTTCGACACTGAAAGTGGGAGAGAAGCAGATACATATCAGACTGTCCAATCCTGAAATGGCCAAAGAAGAAATGGAAAAAAAAAATAGAAAAATTATAAGACAAAGAAAGAGGGGAAAACTTTATTATAACAAACATTCAAGAAGGTGTGGAGGGAATACACTGCCAAGGCTAAATCACAAAACAGTAAAATGAATGGATGGCTACAAAAAGGAAGTATCCTAATTGAATGAGCACATGGGGTTAGTACAGCAGCAAGAACAGAGCACCAATTCCCTCAACCTGCAGTGCTGAAAGTGCAAAATTAACAGCTAAAAGTGCATCTGTCAAGTCTACTATAAAAAAGGTATACAAATTGGAGAACGGTGAGTATTTATTGACCATGGGCAGGATTCACGAAGGCTTGCACGGAGTGTAAGAGACGTGTAAGTCTCCATGCAAGCCTTGCGATCCAGGAACAGCCCGAAACTCCGTGTAAGAGACCAGCTAAAACGTTTCTTACACGGACTGGGCGTGGATATGCTAAATACCTCACTTGCAGCCGAAAGGCATGCAAATGAGGTAGAGTAGCGATCCACGAAGCAGAAATCAGCCCGTGTAAGAGCCGTTTTAGCTGCAGAAATGTACTCAGTTGACAACTGAGTACGTTTCTGCAAAAATCACAATGGAGCCATGTCAGCTCCAAATAAAGGCTGCATATGTGTCAGGCAGCATGCCAATGGCCAAATATGTGGCCACTGGCAAGGTACCCCGATGCAAATATGAAAAATAATTCTTGTTTTTTTTCGTTGATCGCCGATGTTTAAATGCAGTGCAGCCCTGCGCAAACGGGTTGCGCTGTATAACACATAAAAATGAAGGTTATAAACTCACAAATGTGGGTTTTATGCAATACATGGATTTACAATACAGGGACCAGCAGACCAAAAACAACATGGCCACCGTTTAGTGGTTGCTAAGGGGGGAAGCTGAGTCTAAGAGATGTAACTAAGCATTAGTAGGCAATCTGATGTAAATGAGTGTTAGGATACTGAATTCCACTGTCACATAGCAAATGAGCACATTCTGAGTAGTGTAAGAGATACATAACGGGGAGGAATAGAGTAGGAGATAGGTGACATCACAGGGGGGAATGGTAGAAAGAAATGCAGTTCATTGGAGGTCAGTGTTACATGACAGATGTCAGACACATATCATGGAAAGAGGAGTGCAACAAGATAAGCATGGGAAAGTCAAGAAATGGAAGGTGTACACTGTTACTTACACCAAAGTTTCTTGTTGGGCGTGCATGCGCACCTGTGCGCGCCATGAAGCGCGAGTAGGGCAGTGTGTGCGCGTATAAGGCAGACTGAGCATATGGGAGCCTGTTGGCAGACTTGTAAGACTGTTTGTGCTGGTGTGCACGAGTTATAACCCGAATAAGTAGATTCTAAACCGTGTAAGCATGTGTGCCCGTGTGTAAGCCACTGTGAGCGTGTTTCTGCTCGTATGCACGTTGCTCCCCCCTGAGGAAACAGAAAGGAAAAAGGAAGCAACAGAATTAGTAGGAAGCTAGCAGGGAATACTGCTGGAGCTAGCAGGTGAAAACAATTAGAAGCAGGCAATTACACAGGCAGAATAGTAGCTCAGTCAAGCACTTAAAACTCTGCAAACAGCAGTGCAGGATGTTTCTCTCAAGAGACACTGCAAGACAGGAGTAAGCTATTAGAAGTGAAAACTGAAAAAGCTGAACGCAAGCAGAAATGCTAGGGGCTGCCATAGCTGTCATAAGGAGACATAGGTGACTTGCTGAGGGTGGGGACAATGCAGATGGTGCCAGACAACCCACAGTGAGGAGACAGAGAAGAGTGTACAGGCCCAGGGTCACCTACCATGGGTTACATGAGCTGGAGATAGTAGAGCGCTATAGAGTGGACAGAGACCTACTGCAGCAAATTGTCGAGCTGTGCAGGCAACGCCTCACACACAGAACCAACAGAGTGGAACCCATCCCAGTGGAAACCAAGGTACGTGTTGGCCTAAGAATACTAGCAACAGGTACCTTCCAGAGACCAACTGGTGATATGATGGGGATATCACAGGCATCAGCCTCCAGGGTACTGCACCAGTTCCTGGATGCCATGTCAGCACATGTCGGTGATCATGTATATTTCCCCAATGCCCGTGAGGTATTGGCCAGCAATATGCGTCTCTTCCAGCAAATAGCGGAATACCCTGAGGTAGTGGGTGCAATAGACTGCACGCACATACGCATCAAAGCACCAGCCGGTGAGCGGGGTAGGGCCTACATTAACCGCAAGGGCTTCCCCTCCATCAACTGCCAGGTCATGTGTGATGCCCAGGGCATAATAATGAATGTGTGTGCTGGCTGCCCTGGGAGTTACCATGATTCCCATATCTGGCATTTGACGCAGCTGTACCAGACATTTTCCAATGGGGACATCCCACACGGACACCTAGTGGGGGATGCAGGTTATGCACTGGAGCCATCAGACCCATCAGAAATGCACACACACCTGAACAGGAATGCCATAATGAGGCACACGCCCAAACACATAATGTAATAGAGCGTGTGTTTGGGCTGTTCAAGTTACAGTTCCGGTGTCTGGACACATCTGGTGGAGCCTTGCAGTACTCACCAACTACACGTACCCAAATTGTCATGGTATGTGCTATGCTACATAATATGATCTTGCAAAAACAGCTGCAGCAGGACCAGCATAGGGCCAGGCCAAACAGCCCCCCACCATTGCCAAGGCCATCACAGGCAGAGCGTGACTCGGAGGAGGAACAACCTGAGCCTGCCCCAGTAGACAGAAGGAGGCATGCCCAGTATGCCCTGGCCTTGGCAAAGAGGCAATGCATAGCACATACACTGGCTCAGTAGGAACCCTGGGAATGATACCCCTCTCTGACTCACGCATATAATAACATGGATGCCTAAAATGACATAACCTGCTCTCAAACATGTACAGGGAGTGTAATATGTGCATCCGACAGAGGCAGCCCTGCAGCACCACCTGAGGCATGAATGCCATGTGTTAAGTAATGTAACACCATGTAGTATATGCACACTTGAGGACCCTGACTAACATCCTACCCTCACCAAGCATGATGCCACAATATGATGATGGGATGATCAATTGCAATAATTGGCTGAAGTATTGCAGTTAGTCAAAGGGGATCCAATGTGTGCCAGCCTGGGATGACATGCTGAGCATGATATGATGCTCCACCTGCTAGGAGTGGCATGCACCTATCAGTCCAGGCCTCGTGGATACTGGCAAAGGCTGTCATTACACACAGCGTGTCCTGAATAGGTAAGGCTCAAAACACAAACCCACCTCCATAGGTACCACAAGGGATAAGAACCTAGATGTAATGCTACCCAATGCCAGAAGTCTAAACAGCAAGATGCATGCAGTGTAAACTCACCCAGTATGGAGAATGTTGATATCTGTCCTGTAACAGAAAACTGGGTCAAGGTTCACAACAGCTCCCTAACCATACCACGTTACACCTAATGCTGTGCTGTACAGCCTCAAAACATGGAACAAGCTACAAAAGGAGGGTGACTAGCAATAATTGTCAAGGATAACCACACCCCCATGCTGGTACCACAACAAGAAGCAGCATGGACTAGCCATGGTCAAGTAACAGTGGCTAAAACTGCTTCCCAGTTTATAGCCTGCTACAGACTACCATCCTAACACCAGGAACTGCACCTGGCCTATGTTGGAATACATGAATATATCAAGACCCCCAAACCACATTATATCGGTTGACTGAAAATACCCAGACATAGACTGGGAGCATTATACTAGCTCCAACACTGTAGGAGAAAAGTTCCTAGAATCCATAAACCAAAATGCCCAGGAACACCGTACCATTCCCACAAGAGGGGTAAGAATACTGGATGTGATAATCAGCAACATGGTACTGGATGGCAAGATGAGAAGTGTATCCCTCACTGGTAAGACCAGACCATAGAGTAATCACACTGGATATACACATCCTGACCACAGTCCCTGGCCAGAAAACCACAGTGAAAACATGTGTAAAGCATAAGTTGCACCCCTCCAAACTGATGTGTAATCCATTAAAGGCCCTGTGCAGGTGCAAAATATGGGCCACACCTCAGAACCTGTTATACAGGCATTCCATGAACACAGCCAGGAATGCTTGGATTATGCAATCACAAATAACAACAAGACACAATGCCATACACGCAGGCATCTGGCATGCTGGACTCCAGCCATTACCAAACTATGCAAGAGAATGAGGAAGCTACTACATGATAGAGCAAACATAAAAAGGGAGTAATCACTGATCAGTAGTATGGCAATAAAATATGTCCACACATACAATCCACTAAGGCCAGCTACAACAAGTTGAATCTGTGAATCCTGAGGCAATGTTACACCTGCCCCAAGTACACAGACAACCCTCAACTCCCCCCAAGAAATACAAATATATGTGAGAGATGCAACCATTTATCCAAACCGGAGGCTGAGCTCCCACACACACCACAAACCCAGTCCCACATAGACCTATCACAACTGCAAACCAAACACATAAACACAGAAAAACATTCCCGGAGGCCCTAATTACAAACACACCACACCAACAGAGGCTTCCAAAGCAGACCCCCAAGCAACCACAACCTCCAAACATAGCACATGCAACACATAGTACACAAAACTGGTGTGCCAAACAGTCACAGGCCAGAAGGAGAAACAACATGCCTGATACAGTTGTAATAGGTGACTCTATAGGCAGACACACTGCTGTCCCGCTCACCAGACTGAACAAGGGAAAGGGTACAGTAAGCTTCCTGTAGGCTGCTACAATATGCCACATAACACAAGTATGCAGGTCACCCCAAAGCAAGTAGAAATATGATGCAGTTATTGTCCATGCTGGTGTGAATGACCTGAGATGTACCTCCCTGGACTACATGAAAAGAGACATAGATGAGCTCTCTGAATATGTACTCCAGGCCGGTATGACACTGCCCATTTGCAGCATCCTACCCTCACCAAGAATGATGCCACAGTACAAACACAGAATGATCAGCTTTAACAGGTGGCACAATTACTACTGTCATTCCAAGAGGATCTAATGTCTGTCTGCTTGGGATGTCATGCATGACAAGCCATGCTGCTGTTCCAGTGATGGCTTGCACCTGTTACCCCTGGGCATCTGGATATTGGATAAGGCTTTTGCCACCTCCATAGAGCCTTACGTAGGCAAGGCTGAAAAGACTAACCCACCACCCTAGAAAACATAAGTGATAAGAAACATGAGGGTAATGCTGACCAATGCCAGACGTGTAAACCGCAATATGCATGCTCCTGAGGCCCTCCCCAGTATGGAGAACATCGATGTCTGTGCAGTGACTGTGCTGCTGCAAGCCTACTGACAGCACACCAGCACTACCAGGTTATAACTCATATCATGCGTTATGGCCCCAAAACCTGGACCAAAACATAAAAGGAGAGGGAGTATCCATATTCAGCACAGACACCCATATGTCCAGGTAACTGACAAAGCACGAAGCATCGGAGACCATCCATGTGCACCTAACCGTAGGCAAAACTGCTGTACAGTCTGTAGCATGCTACAGACCACACTCTCACACACAGGAACCCCACCCAGCCATCCTGAAGACACTGGACAGTATGAATGTCCACCAAATACCAAACAAGGTACTCACAAATTACCACATAGGTGGTAAACCATTATGTATGGAAGGAGTAATCAGGGACCTAGGGACACAAGTGGACAGTAACCTGTTATGTGACACTCACATTGCCAATGTGGCTAGGAAGACTGTCTATATTGGACACCGTATCATGAAAGGATTCACATCTACGTCAACAGAGGTCATTGTGCCCCTGTACTGTTCTCTTATCAGACCCATAGTCTAGTACAATGCCTCATTTGGGATGTACCTTAGCTGACACCTGCAGCAGTTAGAAAGACCTCAAAGGTACCTCACCAAGAGGATAAAGGGTCTCAAATATATGTCATATGCTGCCTGGCTGTAGACACCCCAGCTGAATGCAGTCACATACTGCCTACACAGAGGCATTGTATGTCTGTTGTACAAGGCCATGTCCAACACAGGAGTAATGGACATGCTCCACCCCAGAAAACCCAAAGCCATTGGAGCTGTGAGAGTGAGAGATGTCAACCTCAACACATAATGAAATAGGATGTGCTGGAGGGACAGATACATAACCCAGAGGCTCCCCACACCCTGGAACAGAATCCCACTCCATGTTAGGCAGAGCCCCTCACTGACACTCTTCAACAGGAATATTGCCAAGTGGATGGATGATCGTAGATGTACACTGGGGGTCTTTACTGTGTCACGTCCAGACAGAGGCACAGTAAAGTAAATCATAAATGGCCATAATATTCACATAGCAAGGGGCGGCGAAAGACACACACACTCTGGCTAGGCTTACAAATACCATAGGGTGGATAGCCTAGTATGAACCTATGAACCTATGAAGATACAAATTGTACAGGACACTAAGGATAATCCCAAGGCTTACTTAACTGATGGTAGGAACCGTGTTGGTAATTCACAGATATGCTCTGAATCACACACATATTACAAACAACATACCAAACACAAACACATATTGCCAACATACAACCTGACAGGTGCAGTGCAACCCCCCCCCCCCCACAGAATGCAAAATATTTATCCCAGCAGACTGCTGGCCCCCTGACATTGCAGATACTGAGGTAATAGCCAGCATCTACAAAGCAAAACACACAGCAGCAATGGTATGAGATGGTGTCCTGGGCTGAGTCCAACATGGACTCCAAGAAGAATGGAATGTCAAATCACACTACTGCTCAATGTCAGCCTTACCACAGGATATGTACCCAAAGAACAGTGTACAACAACAGTGGTCCTTCTCAACAAAGGTGTTGCCTGAATGGATACTGCAAACTACCACCCCAGAATCCTGACAAGCTTGGTTTGCACAGCTATGGAAAGGATCAGCATGTACCGCAGACATAAAGATATTGGGGACCTACTGACACTGGACCCTACCCAGTGTGGCTTTCTGAAGTGCAGATCCTGCCCCAAAACATGTTTGACTCATTTGAAATAGTCATTAAGGTCATTGATGAGGGCAATGTGGTCCACACAGCGTAGCTGGACCTTGCAAATGCTTCCATACAATACCCTACGTGTTCATTATAGATATGCTCACCAGCTTAAATATAAACCCCTATGTCAGTAGAGGGGTTGCAAACCAGACCAAGGACAGAACTGACATGGTCAGACATGCTGCAGCCATGTCAGACTACAAACCAGATATAAGTGGCATCCCACAAGGCTTGGTCCTGAGACCTCCCTCGTTTGGTATATATGTCCCATAGGTACAGGCCAACATGGAAGGACTGTGTCTGAACATGTATGCAGAGGACTACAAACTGCCCACCATATCTGACCCTCCAGCTGACACAAGCATCCCACAAAAGGGCCACATAGAAACAGACAACTGGTGACATAGCCATATAAGCAAGCTAATTGCAGAAAAGTGTATAGTCAACCCCCGTGGATATACAGTAAGTGCCCACCAATTACCACATAGGTGTTAACCCATTACGTACCTAACATGTAATGAGAGACCTGGGGACACAAGGTGATAGATATCCTGCATTGGACAAACATGTGGCTGTAGTGTTCACAGAAACATACCATATACCCACCTAATCATGAAGGTTGTCAGATCTAGATAAGGGGAGGTCATTGTGGCTCTGCAGTCATCCTTCATCAGCGTTACAATTGACTACAATAGCCCCTGTGGGATGTACCTCAGCAGACACCTCCATCAACTCTAAAGTCCCCAACAGTACCTCACCAGGAGCATCAAAGAGCTTGAACAGATGTCATGTGATGCCTGATTAAACAAACTGCAGCTCCACACACTGCCATACTGCCCACCCAGAGGCAAGCTGTGCCTGATGTATAAAGCCATGTCCAAGCTGGAATCAATGAACATGCTGCACCTTGTACAATCTGAATGACAGTGAGCTATGCACATGAGAGACCTGAACCCCAGCACTGACATACATAGGACAGGCTGTACTGCATGATCCATAACACAGAAGCCACCCTCACTCATGAGTAAACTCCCAGTACAGGTTATCCATAGAGTCACTCATCGATTCTCCTCAAGAGGAATTGTGATGAGTGGATGGGAGATGGTAGGTTTATCACTGTTATGCCACAGGTAGACGGAGGCACAGTATACTAACCATGACATATGTTATGGCAAACTCCACTTACAATGTGTGTCGAAGGACAAACACACTCTCCGACTAGCATTAGAAATGGCCTAGGGCACATCGCTACTGTTTGCCAATGTACACCTATGTTGTGGAATACACTACCAATGTTGGACAAGCCTGGTATAAGTAGTTCATATCTGAACATAATGCAACATGGTCAGATGTGCACAACTGGCCCCTAACCAGGCTGTTGTGCTCACTATGGAAATGTAAAGCAGTGATAGGACTAAAGCCCAGGATACTGTCCACCACAGTGAAAGTACTGAACCAGTACACTATACGGTACTACAGTGCTAGGTCAGTATGAAAGGATGTTGACAACTGTATGCAAAGTATCCCATGCAAACCCTGCAGGCACAGTATAACCCCTGTTGTGTTCACACACAAAGCAGTTGGACAGTAACTACACAACATGACACACAACACACAACCATAAACGGGAGATATTGTTGAAGTTCACACTCATCCACAAATGTGGTGGGCTGCAGAGTTCAACATATGGAAAGCACACACTGGGCTTGCTCGCACACTTTGATAAATGAGACATATGTCAGACAACATGCCATGGGAAGGCTGAACTGGGCATGCTCACACACTTAGGCCAAATCTCAGTTTAGCAGTTGGCCACACATATCTGGTATGTGTACATGTTATTCCAGGAACCAACCACATTACAGCAATCTGCCCAGTGCACACAGTTAAATGACTACAGAAACATATGTGATATAGTGGTTCCCTCCCATATGCAAACATCTTCCACAGATACACACGTTGTTCATACAAACAGGGAATGCTATGGCAATAAAGACCTGAAAACAGTTATCAGCAACAAATAATGTGCATCTGACAATTAAACATATGGGTGTAGAGGTCAACACTAGGCTGTTTGCCCTAGGGAATGACAGCTTAGCCAGAGTGTGCTTGGCGTCTGCCTCCCCAGTACAGTAGGCTACTGTGCCACTGTAAAGTAGGTCACATAAGGCACCGTGTGAAGCTAGTGTGCTGTGCCTCTGTCAAGCAGGGACACAGTGGAGATCCCAGGGTTTGAATGTGCTAAGCCACATCCATGTTGTTGGTGTGTGCTGGAAGAGGGTTGCTGAGGACCTCTAACAGTAAGTGGGAGTCAATAACAGACTGAGGGGAGCCTTATCTGCATTGTCTGGACAATTTCGCTGTCAACACTGTGTCATGATGATTATGTGGGATTGAAGTGTCGTACTGGTACTGTTCAGAGATGTCCTCCCTCTGTGGGCTACTGCTCTGCAATGTATTAGCTCACGCTGTCTGTTGGACAGCTCATATATGGCCGGTGTACACCTGACAGGTGTCCTGTTGTGGAGCAGTAATGGGTATATTTGGGATAGCATGATCAATGCAAACCTTCCACATGCTCACAGAATGCAATTGTCAAGGATTATGCAGAGTGGCCAGTATACTCCCCAGCATGGGTCCTTTGAAGTCTTCCACCCCAGTCTTCACAAGTGTAAAGTCTGCTTGTGATAAATACAGTTTGTTTGCATTGACAACCTTGCCTGGGGGTGGGGATGGGATATGGATGTTCAGGGAAAGGTGGGTATGGTCAGATATCAAAAATGGTGGTCTACCTCTGGTGTGGAACAGTGAGCACCCATGTTGCAGATGGTCAGGTGCAATATGTATTCCCCCTTGTGGCTGTGGTGAGTGGTTCTGCCATAGCACATGGACTCACAAATTGTAGTGGCTGTAGGGTACTGTTGTAGAGGCCTGAGTAGTTCCCACACACAATATGCCTGTACCTGATGTTAACAACTGGAATGGTGTATGTGAACACCTGCATATCCTGGCACTGTTCCCAGGGAAGCAAAGTGTGTGTCCTGGATGTGGGAGGGGTGGTCTGGACTGGTTGTGTTGTGTGTTACAGGTCCTGTGGTCACGAAGCATGGTATAGAACATAACCTGCCAGTGCGATGTGCATATCTGACCCTGATGTAGGTGGCTGCAAATGCATATATATGCTATCCCCCACCTGACAGGTAGTACTAGATGTACATACCTCTGTAGAAATAATGATGTCAGCACCCTATAAATACTGCAGGTGCAGAGCAAATGCCCAGTAGTTCGAATAGCGATCTCTGCTAATGCGTCTCCCTCAAGTGTCATAATATAGTTAGGTAGGGGTTTGAACCCTGCAAATGCTCCATGTGTGTGGGTGAGTGGGGTTGTTGTGTGTGCAAGTCTGTGTGAGGGAAATGTCCCTTTTGGCAACTGGTAAAACACACTACAGGATGCACATTCCTCTTTCTAAACACTGATGATGTCAGCACCCTATAAGTACAGCAGGAGAAGAGAAACCTCCTAGTAATGCGATTTGTGCACTCTGCTAATGCATCCGTCTCGAGTGTCATAACATAATTAGGTAGGGGTTTAAATCCTGCAAATGCCCAGTGTGTGTGGAGGGGTGTTAGTGTGTGTGCAAGTCTGTATGAAAGAAATGTCCCTTTTGGCAACTAGGAGAACACACTACAGGATGCACATTCCCCTTTCTAAACACTGATGATGTCAGCACCCTATAAGTACAGCAGGAGAAGGGAAACCTCCCAGTAATGCGAATAGTGTGCTCTGCTAATGCGTCCTTCTCGAGTGCCATAGCATAGTTAGGTAGGGGTTTGAATCCTGCAAATGGCAAGTGTGTGTGTTTGTATGAGGGGTGTTTGCAAGTCTGTATGAAAGATATGTGCCTTTTTGGCAATTAGGAGAACACACTACATGATGAACATTACCCTTTCCAAACACTGATGATGTCAGCACCCTATAAGTACAGCTGGAGAAGGGAAACCCCCCAGTAATTCGAATAGCGTGCTCCGCTAATGCGTCTCTCTCAAGTGTCATAACATTGTTAGGTAGGTGTTTGAATCCTGTAAATGGCAAGTGTGGGTGTCTGGATGAGGGGAGTTTGTGTGTGTGCAATTCTGTATGAAAACTATGTGCTTTATGGCAATCAGGAGAACACACTACATGATGCACATTACCCTTTCCAAACACTGATGATGTCAGCACCCTATAAGTACAGCCAGAGAAAAGGAACCTCCCAGTAATTCGAATAGTGCGCTCCGCTAATGCGTCTCTCTCAAGTGTCATAACATAGTTAGGTAGGGATATGAATCCTGTAAGTGTGTGTGTGTGTGTGTGTGTGTGTGTGTGTGTGTGTGTGTGTGGTGGTAGTAGGGTGTGTGTAATTGCAAGTGTAAGAAAACAGTTCCTTTTGGCAACTACTACAATACACCAGATGCTGCATATTCCCCCAGTAAACACAGGTGATGTCACCACACTATCAGTACAGACAAACAGGGCTAATTGCCCAGTAATGCAAATAGTGCACTCCGCTACTGGGCCTATTACTACTGTCAGAGCACAGATAGGTATGTTTCGGAAACCCACAACTGCCACATGTGTATGTGTCACACAAAATGCCCATGTGTGGGTTGTTGTTCATAACAATGCATGACATTGCTTAAACCAGCAATGGCAATGCACACATGATGTATGTGTGTGACACATACACATATATACCTGTGACCTTCAATAGTTCCCATGTCTGACACATGCCTCAAGTGAATAAATGGTATTTGCACTGCATAACATTATGACTGTGTCTTACTGTGCAGGGGCTGCATGCGGTATGTGTATATACAGTGTGAGTTGTATATGGTATCATCCTAACAGCAGGGGATACACATCTGGTCTGGGCCATATAGTCTACATGTAGTCGATGAACAGGTGCTGCATGTTCCCACCTGTTGTGGGAGTGGTAACATGTTGTTCCACAGCAATTCAGTGACTACATGCTGGGAACCTTTCAGCTAGTGTGTTGTCACTACAGTAATGCTCACACACAATGTTCGGCTGGATGCAGTCCAGCCATATAAAGACATATCTAGAGACCGTCATATTCCCAGTGTTGTTAGGGAGGACAGGTGGGTTTCCTGTGTATGGGAGGGTTGTGTGTGCCAGGCTATGAACCAGAAGGCAGTCCAACACACTGTTAGCTGCACATGGATAGGCCCCGATGCTTTGTGATGTGCCAACAACCTGGAGGTGTGTGTATCTGTGATGCCTTGAGATACCTCCCCCCTGTTCATGTGTGGTACATGTGTAGGGGATGACAGGCATGGTATGAGGTATAACCTATCAGTGATGGTTTGCACCTGTGAGCCGTGAATCAGGAATCTGTTACTGCACAGATATTGCAGTTTACCATGCTGAGGACAGTGTCCAGTGCATGCATCTTGCAGTGTACACTGCTGGTGTTGTGTAGCATTACTGTTAGTGTCCTATACCGTGTGATACCCACAGAGGTGGCTATGTAATCTGTGCCCTGCAGCAAAAGGCACTATGTGTGTATCAAGAGGCTTCGCCAATATACAATGGCCCATGGGTGACACGTGCAAGCTGCCCCTTGCAAATCATTGTGGCTTCCCTAGTATGTAAGCACACGCTGACAGCCATTGGATACCCTATGAATGACATTGGAGATTGAGCAGAATGTAGACATAGAACACCCTTCCTACACATTGTGGTAGCATACCTGGTGAGGGTATGATGGCAACCAAGGTCAGGCTCATACCAGCCCATGCCACATGCTGAGAGAGCCCTTCTATGTTCCCTATCATGTAGTCCAGGGAGGTATGTCTCAGGTCATCCATAATGGCATGGACAATGACTGAGTCTGACTGACCTGTATGCATGTGTTATGTGGTGGACCATAGTGCCCCACAGGCATATCACTGTGACCTTCACCATGTACAGCCTGTTGAGCGGGACCCCACTGCACCGGCCAAGAGAGGTACCTGACACATCTGTAGCAGGTGTGTTGTGTAGCCCTACAGGCTGTGAGTGTTTGGCACATGGGATGTGTGTGCCATGTGTGGCATGTTCTCTGTTCCGACTTAACGTATGCCTGTGTGCCAGCTGCGGAGGTGTGTGATGCTCAGGCAGGATGCTATTCTGAGGCTCCAAGTATGCCCCAGTGTGTTCATGTGTTTGGATTGCTGTCAGTGCAGGTCTATGTCAGACTGGTATTGTAGTCACTGTAGTATGTCATGCCACCTGACAGGGTATGGCAGTACTGGGTTCAGAGTGCTCAGTCCCCAGATTGGCTATGTGGTTGCATCTCACACATGTGTTGTACGTTCCTGGCAAGGGGAGAGGGTTGACTGCATACATGTGGCAGCTGTGACTTTGCCACATGACTGACATATACCACAACTGGACCATAGAGGTGATTCACAGGTTACCTTTGCACATGCTACCATAGTAGTGTGATTGCCATGGTGATTACCAACACATAGGGCAAATGGGGAACAACATACTGAAGGTGAGTATGTGTGGGTGTACTGCTTCTTATTTCATAGCACTGGCATTTATGACTGCACACATGGGCAAATGCCAGGTAAGTCATATGCAATGTGTCACAGGCAACGTGCATGCGAACAGGACAGACGGTGACGTTCTGTCAAGTGAGACATTGACATACATATAGTACGCTATGCAGATGTCACTAGGAATCCACAGAAGCTCTGTAAATCTGCATTGCAGGTGGAATCAGTGTTCCAGGGAACCTCAAGCAAACATGCATGCAAACAAAGCTACAGTAAGCAGGGCTGGAAGTAGTCCATTGTACAACAAAGAAGGGGTACCACTTCCAGTAGGTAACAGTGCAAATATGCAGGCACTATAAACATGTACTCAGGAATGCACAGCTCAGATGTCCATGGTAAAATTGATATTATTTAATATTTAATTTAATTTAAATTAAATTGGTACTGCACACATATCAACATGTGCAAACATCCACATTGCATAGTCGTTGTGGGCAACATGCCACCATTAGTGTACATGTCCATCATTGCGTATCACTACTTGCATTACCTTCTCCCCTGTGCTACCTATGTATGTTGCTATCTGTTGACATCCTTACCACTGGTATGCAATAATGTGCAGCTGTTACACTATGGTACTTACTATGGGTGTAGATAACAATTCAGGACAGTCATACAGTTACTGCATCAGGCATGCTGGGATATACACACAATCATATCAGCACACTGTACTGTTACCAACATGATACTAGTAATACACTTCTATGTAGTCACCCTGTGCATCAGCAACATGTTAACCTGTTCCTGCACTGATGTTGGAGATTTCAGGAGGTGGCACAGTTTCATCATATGCACAGGGTGTGAACTAGGTATGCCTGAGTCTGCCACTGATACCACCAATTGACATGTATGTGTATGTGTGTTGGTGAGGGACAGCAGTACAGGGTGGGGCACTGTTGGTGCAGTGTGTGTGTGTATGTGGCAGCCCTAGGTGTTAACATTTCGCATGTGTGTATGCATGCACACAGTTCCACCTCATGGCTGCCATATACTGGAGTTTGTGGACAGCCACAGACCGCACCTGGCAGGTCATACAGATCAGTGTCTATGGCCACGGACACGGTACCTGTGCCTGGCAGGGGTGCTACGGACTGTATCCGGTACTAAGCCAGACTGGGTACTGTCATCAGAAGTGGGTGTTCGTTGACTGGACACAGGTCCCTGTTGGGACTGTCCAGAGCCACGTGCACGTGGTCTCCTGGGGCGGTCTGATGACAGCACAGACCCAGCATTGCTGGGGCTGCTGCTGGCACTATGGGGGTGTCTGCGGGCCTGTTGTCATCCGCGCCGACTGCCAGCTGCTGCTGTTGCTGGCATACGGCCACTTCAACGCCGCAACCGTCCACCCTTGCCCTGGCTCATGGACATGTAGTTGTGGAACTGCTGTAATATGTCCCCACAACATCTGTCTATGACATCGGTGAAATTACAGATAGCATCCGCCATGTCACGCATACTGTCAGTCATGGATGTGCAACGTGCTCTCAGCTCCCTCAGACCCCATCTGGTGTACCTTTCCATACGTGACTGTGCCTGCATGACAGTCCAAAACAAAGCTGAGGTTGACAGACCTCTTTGGGCACATCTGCCAGAGGCAGTACGCCCAAGGATGCTCCCACGAGAACCCATGGGCAACTGTCTGTGTGGTACCATCTCAGGACCCTGCCCATGGCTGCTGTGTGGGGAAGCATGTTCCACAGATACCACATTACCCTGGTCAATGCCCACTGTATCCTGTCCATCACCTATGGACATTGGTGACATAGGATGTACTGGCAGGATGACTGTGTGCAATGATGGGGTTGACAACTGTGTACTGTCAACTGGCTGACCAATGACGGACCCTGACACACCTTCCTGTGCCATTACACAGATATCATCATTATCAGTACCTGTGGCACCAGATTCAGGTTCCCTGCTGCAGGACACCAGAGCAGCACCAGAACCTGTGGGAGGAAGACAGAAAACACAGTTTACAATGTCTACACAATGTTACCAGTGATGCACACATGCACACATGCACACGTGGAAACATGCACACATGCACACATGCACACGTGGACACAGGCACACGTGGACACAGGCACACATGCACACATGCACACGTGGACACAGGCACATGTGGACACAGGCACACATGCACACATGCACACGTGCACATGTGCACAGGTGCACACATGCACACATGCACACATGGACACAGGCACACATGCACACGTGCACACGTGGACACACGCACACATGCACACATGCACACATGCACACCCCGCAGTATACACACAGAGCACTACTGAGTTACACTGTTATTACTAGCACTATCAGGACTATTATAAGTATTGTTAAAACACACTCACCAGCATGGATGGGCTGCCTTGCTGTAACACCGGAGGGACCTGCAGAAATGAGGGGATTAATGTCAGTGGGCACAACTGTTCCATTGATACTGCGTATGATACAGTTCAGTTGTACAACAGTTGCCTTTCACATGTCAGCTGCTGATATTGCTAATATCACACCTGCACAATTACATACTATGTTGACAGCTACATACCAAGGACACACCTTACACATGCATAAACTAACAGTGTACAAAACATTCAAGTGTACATATGGCATATTACCTGAACCCTCCATGTCGTGTTGCTGTGTGGCTCCAGCCTCCATCATAATGAAGGTGTGTTGCTGTTGATGTTCCTGGGCTGGAGCCACAACACTTAGGAGTAGCCCCTCCAGTCTGGTGAGGGGGGGATGTGTGGCCACCCCACCTCCTGTGGCGACCTGTTGCCTGTGGATATCCGACGCACGCTGACGGACATTTCTGATTAAATCACTGCAGTGATATTGTACCTGCTCATATGTCCTATTATGCGTGCCAATGTCATTTACCCTACGGACAAGGTCTTGCCACAGTGCAGCCCTCTCCTGCTGATTCTGGCTGGTGCGGGAAAACAGTATGTCATGATCCCGCACCAGGCTCTGGTGTATCTCTTCATCTTCTGCAGCAGAGTAGGCAGGATTTCGCTGATGCGCCATGTCCCTGAAAGAGAACACAAACAGGATAGCAGCAAACTATGTCAGCAAAATATGGCACACATACTATACATAATACTCAACTGTAGTGATATACTACTACTCCTGTATGTAGCACGTGTGTGTCTCTTGGTGGATACACATGTACATGGCCAGATATCAGTGCTCAGCCAACACCTGTGCAACAATACCTGCCACATTCCATACAACATAGTACCAAGCCCCATCAGTCAGCACACTGAGACAGGTCCAATGCACCACCTCACTCTGGGGGTTCATAACAAGGTACTGTATGTGGAACATCATCCACTAGTGTGACCTGGACACAAAATAATCGGCCTGGATATACATATCCCACCACCACCACCAGCATAGTAGACTACTTTGATATATATGTGAATAGACAGATTTTCACTTGTTAGGACTGAGATGGTATCCATGCAGCCCACTGGGCCAGTGGAAGCCACAACCCACAATGCTGACCCCTTTGCAAATGCTTCCCATGGACATCCCGAAGAATGCATGGAACATGCACACACAATTCTAACCCAGACCCTATGCACAAAGGTTAAGCATCCTGTCTGGTGGACCCCAGCCAAAGACAAATTGTATAATGATAGAAGGAGGCTACTGCAGGACAGAGCAGAATCACATAAAGGGAAGGCATCTGTGGTCGGCACTAGTAATGAGCTAAGTTCTCTCATAACAACATCCAAGGCCAACTCTGAGAGAGAAATGGCCAAGGACACTATAGATAACCACAAGGCCTTCTTCAGTTTTGTTAGACACATGGACCAAAAGCCTCAGATATGCTCAGAGTTAGTACACAACTACATAAAATTCACTGAACCCACAGATATTGGCAACATTCTGGCAGACAGGTTCAGTGCAAATATCCCCCCTCCCTCTCCTCCAAAAGAAGAAATACTTATCACAGCTGAATGTAACCTCCCTGTCATCTCAGATGTCCAGGTGAGGGCCGCCCTCAGCAAAGCAGAACACACAGCATCAATGTGACCTGATGGTATCCCTGGATGTGTGCTATGTGAACTCCAAGAGGAGCTACAACCGCATATAAAACTGATATTTAACCTTAGCCTTACTACGGGATATGTACCTGAACATTGGCGTACAGCAACAGTGGTCCCACTCCACAAAGGAGGCACCTCTACTGACACTGGGAACTACCGCCCCATAAGCTTAACCAGCCTGGTCTGCAAAGCTATGGAAAGATTCATTATGGAACTCATATAGAGCGATATTGGGGACCTACAGACACTTGATCCCACCCAGTTTGCCTTTGTGAAAGGCTGATCCTGCCTTTTGAACCTGGTTGACTTTTTCAAAACAGTCACTACAGCCATTGATGAGGGCAAAGCAGTCCATACAGCCTACCTGGACTTGCCTAAGGACTTCAACACAATACTCCACTCAGGCATCATAGACAAGCTCATCAGCTTAAATGTTAATACATATGTCACATGATGGGTTGCAAACTGGTTGAACAACAGAATCCATAAAGTCAAAATTGCGGGAGCCATGTCAGACTCAAAGCCAGTCAAAAGTGGTATCCCACAGGGCTCTGTCCTAGGACCCCTCTTGTTTGGCATTTACTTCTCAGATGTGAAAGCAAACATGGGTGGGTTGTGGATGACAAAGTTCCCAGATGACTGCAAACTAAGCGCCATAGTCGATACACCAGCTGACACACACATCCTACAGACAGGCCTCACTGAAATGGACAACTGGTGCCAGAATCATGGCCTAACACTGAATGGCATGAAATGTATAGTCATCCCCTTTGGGTAAAACAACGTACGCACAACTTATCACATAGACATACATATAGATACAGACCAATAACACATATGGAGGGTTCACAGTATGTAGACTATTAAATTGTTACTTTACATTACCTGCGTTTGTCGCAGCTGGTTGCATTACCATTAGTATAGGTTCCTGCTGCTGCTAGCCCAGCTTGATACTGACACTGATGACAGCTTCAACTTAGTTTATCTTAAGTGTAGTTTTTGTTTGTGTTTTTATTTTCTTTTTTTCTTTCTTTTTGTCTCTCTCTCTCTCTCTCTCTCTGCCTCCAGATGGTGCAATGAAAGTATTGCATGCGTGGACTGGGAGTACAGGATGCTTTTGTAGGTATCTGCATATGTCCATGTGACGGCCTCTGCACCAATTGTTAGCCAGCATTTGCTAATTGCATGCAGCCAGTTGTGTACTGATTGCAGTTCTCACTGTGATTTCAGGACAGAGCTATAAAAGGGTATGTGAGATAGGCGTTGCCCTTTCAGATTGTAAGGGCGGGGACCATGCTGGTATGCTGTGGACACTGTTCTGTGAGTGTAAAGGTTAGTATATCTCTCATAATTCAGGCTGTGCTGTAGATTAACATTTCCCCATTCATCTCTCCTGTTTCCTGTACTAAGTGTGTATGTACACTGACACCTACAACTATATATATATATATATATATATATATATATATATATATATACACACATATATTTATATATATATAATAACTGACATTATTACCTACTAGCTGCCAACTAGCATGGCTGTTTCTGTTCACACACTACTATTATAGAAATCCACTAGATTTGACAGTAAATATACATGACATGCTTTGTGTACTACACATCCTATATTCCCTTTACATTCATTCCTACTATTACATGATATATTTATTGTAGCACAATGTTCTTATATAACAGTCATGGCTTAGTGGTAAGTCATGCAGACTACTGTTTCCAAGGTCCTGGGTTCGGGACTGACAGTGGGAATTTATTTTGCTTTTGAACTGACTACAGGACCTGTCATTCAGAGTGACTAAGGCACTTTTAAGCAGTTGTAACCAGCTTAGTGCTGGTTTGCACGGAGCTCCCACATGCGCACTGGCGTTCAGCTCCACGCACACCCGCTTACAACCGCTTAAAAGTGCTTACTCTTGGGCACACCCGTGCTATTTTCTTTGAAAGAAATGAAAATGGGGAGACAGGAAAGTGGTGAAAAAGGGGTCACAAAGAGGGTAAGACAGTAGGGAAACAAACTTGGGTTTTGCAGGAGGGATGTAAGTAAGGCCCATAGCTGTGCATTTCTTCATCAGCAACAGCTGTGCATATGTTTGTAATTTGGTGTGACATTTGAAACCTTCCACCCCTGAGAGAGGTGTCAGGACAACAATAATACTTGTTGTACAGCCAATTGTAATTGACAGTTTCCATGTCCAGCAGACATGTGTGCGAAATGGGCAGCTATGTATGGGGCATAATTTTTTTGTGGGTACAGAGTGCCCTTTTATTTATTTATTTTTTTCAGGTGAGAGTGGTATGTCAGGTAAAGGAAGTCGGTATAGCTGGGGAGGTAGGTTGGGTAGGTCAACAGACAAGACAAACAAGACGCATACAGGGGCGGTGTATGACACGTGTGGGAGGGTTACACAATTGACGGGGATGGATGTTTGGATATCCAGAGCCCATGAGCCCACAGATGGCAACAGTGGAACTGATATCCCCACCCATGGGCAGTTGCCACTGTACCTTCACTGCCCAGGATGGGGCTGTGCTGGGGGCTGTGTAGGCCAGGCAACAGGCATGCCCGTTAGTTGTGCCACCTGTGCCTCAAGCTGTCGTAGGGGCCCAAGAACAGATTCCTGGATCTCCATACGCACTACAGTCCGGACTCTATGGAGGGTGAGTGGTGGTTCTCCTCTGGCCACACTTGCAGAGGGGGGACGAGCCCCAACCCCTGCAGCGCTTCCACCCGCAGGTGGCACAGGGCCACCGGAGGAGGGTCCGGACTGGGCACTACTGCCAGGTGCACTTGCCAGCTGATGTGGGAGAGGTGGGTCCGCTGGAACCCGCCTTCCCTGTCGTCCCATGTTTTGCATTATGTCATGACAGTTTGGGTTAGTAACATACAATACCATTCGCAATTAGTTGTAACAGCATGCATTAGTATTCCCATTAACCAAACACCCAGATATTCACACCATTGAACAGCGAGCATAACACATGCATAATTTGAACAGCAATACACAGTCCAACAACATGCAGAGTTGATTGATGGCAACAGGCCATCAGGTTTGGATGTATGAACAGGGCAGATGCATCAACGTACATGCAAATATGTATGACCCAACAGGACAAATGTCCAGGGGTGTTAATTGTGATTGCACATAACAATTTCACGTGGAATGGATTATATGTGGTTATAGGGTAGGGTGAAGAAAATATAATTAACACCTTCAAATACCAATACATATGCTGTACATTTCTAATAGCTGCAGATATATACACACTACAGTTCTACCTACAGTTTCCTATGTGATAACTACTTCAAGTTGGTGATAGGAATGTTACTGCTTCATCAATATGCATTTTCATTTTTATTCATACACGTTCATATCTGGCTTTGTTCAGCTACATCATCCTGCTACATTTGCTTTATATAGCTATAGACAACTGTGGATGTTTGGTATTTCAGACAATCATACTATCTGCATATTGCAGACTGAGAGCAACATATCCAGATTTTGAGATACACATTCCAGCTGCAGGAACATTTTGAGCACATTTCACAGTTTGGTTCTGCTTGTCACATTCATTTCATTCTGTACTAACTGCAGTATACTTTATTCATGAGTTATTACTACTTTATTTGTGGATTCATAACTCTTTCTCACACTCCCTCACTTGTTTTAATTTTACAATTCAGGATGGTACTTACTTCTAGGCTTTATTGACATGTTTTACCTGTAGTTATTACAATCCTTTCCAACATTCTCACTTCTGTCATGTTTCAGTATTTCAACAGGGATATATTTCCCACATGTGATTTGCTCATCTTCTGCAGCTGTACTTTTCAGCCTGCTGCAGGTTGTGTACAATTATATTACAGGTGGGGCATCTTTATTTCAGACTTTATTTCAGACATTTTCATTTTTCTGTTTGGATTACAGACTGCAACACACTTTTGTAATCAAGCAATACTTGCAAGCACTCTCACACTGTTACTTGCACATTTTATTACTTAGTGACTACACTGCACTCTTTTGCTAACTGTCATACTTTTATATTTATTTACAGTTACAAGGAGAGGATTACTGACCTGCCTGGTGGCGCAACCGCACCAGCCTATCGCCATAGGCTCTGCGGTTTGCAGAACGGACACCTGCAGCTGTAATATAAATAAAGTAATATTGGAATACACATCTCCATAATATCAGCTAGGTTAATTTCTTACATACATAATTAGATGTGACTTACTCAGTAGTGGGGCGTTGGGCATTTGCCGGGCCTGCCTGGATCCAAAGGTTCAGTTGGTCTTGCTTACGTCTCTTCAGGTCCACATGGTGGTGACGGACCTGCTCACCAGTCCTTGGAATCCCTGTGGCACTGGTGAGATCTTGAGCCAACTGGTCCCACGCCTCAGCCCTATATGCTCCCCACAGGTCCTGGCCCTGCATGAGTTGGGCCTCATGATGGTGGACAAGGAGCCAGACCATATATCTGGACTCCTCAATGCCCCACCTCTGTGCTCGGAAGCAACTACCCTCACCTACTCCTGACATTCTGGCTGCAAGTTAGTTCTACAATCGGTTATGCTGTGTATTCCTGCCTATGGGGCTTATATATGCCGTTTTTCCCACACTTATCTGTGATTGGCCATTTTGGAATTGTATCAGCTTCACAAAACCTGCTTTGTCATGCTCCTCTTTCTATTCATTCCTATATATTTGCTATTACTGCATTTCTAAGTATAGCTGTCATGGCTTAGTGGTTCAGTACCTTGATTATGGTGCATGGTATCCTGGGTTTGAACCTAGCCACTGCTTTTTATATTTTATGACTGTCTAGACAGGCTAAGGGGTGTGTCTGTGTAAAGGCAGTTTTGTTACAGCTTGCTCAACGTTGCCCGTCGGTTAGCTTGTTGGCGCGGTGTGCAGCTCCGCGCAAATGGGTTACGCTGGTTTACACCTCATTTGGCTGTCAGCACGCATATTATGCTCAACTCAGCCATGCGCACACAGTTTCAGCGTGTTAAACCACTGCTCACCTACAGGCACTCATTTTGCACCTGTTAAACCACTACTCACCTTCGGGCACTCATTTTGCACCTGTTACACCACTGCTCACCTTCGGCACTGATTTTACACCTGTTAAACCACTGCTCACCTACGGGCAGATGCACTCACCTTGTTAAACTGTAGCTCAGCTATAGGCACATCTGGCATTTTTTATTATTTTGTTATCTCACATTTCTTCAAAATAAATAGCCTATTTCATTACATTTTACATAAAATATAATTTTATATGTGCATATATATGTCAGGGACCTGTTTCGTGCTTATTTCACTAAATATAAAACTTTATGTTGTGGGGGCTCGAACCATGACTGCCTGCTCTTCAGCTGACGTCTCTACCGCTATGCTATTGCTTTTTGGCTTACTTTGCATAGTTAGTTCTTATATGCTTTTCCACTTACTGCTAACTGTGGCTGAGCTACGGGCACGCCCGCGCAAATGAGCGCACTCACGGGCAAACATCTTTACAATTTAAAAAAATATAACATGTTCATTTATATATTTTATGTTCATAGTCTGTGGGGGCATGTGTTGTGTTGTGTTTATTCACATTTCCATGTACTCTGTCGTGGGGGTTTACTTTCGGGACTTTTACTCTTCTGGGGGCGTGTCCGTTTGCAGGGCTCGGCCTACGGACACGCCCCCTACTGTCTTCCACGGAGCGTGTAAGCCTTAGGTGTGATTCAGCATGCCCTCATGCATATGCATGACATGCTGACATCACACCGTTTAACTGCAGCCTTGTAACTCTTACACGGAGGCTTCGTGAATCCTGCCCCATGACTTTTCACTCTGTACCAGATTAAATATAATTCATTTCACTTTCATCAGTACACAGACAACTGACCCTTTACTTTATGATGCTCTATCCAGCTGTGTGAAGGATATTCTTTCCAACTGGGGCAAAGACTTTTCTTGATCCATTGGTCATCTCTGAGAAACTAGAAAGGTACCAGTCAATGACAGAGCACCACAGGGAGGGAGGGAGGTGAAGAAAAACAAATGGAGAAGAAGAGTACCAAAGACTGGTTACCTGTCAAACCATTTCCAGTGTTCCAACAAAAGATGGCTGCAAGACAAAAAGCAGCTGAGAACTACACAAAAGAGAGTGAGAGAAGTTATGTAACAGAAGGGGAATTCACACGAACTACAAGTTTGCTGTCTTAATAGTGGATGGAATAGCAACAGCTGACATAAATTTTTGTGTAAGTTAATATTATTCTGCGTTCAGATTTAAGGCATTGGTGTTAAAATGGACATAGGTCTGAAACTAGATACAGTTAAAAAAAGATGAACTCTCTGTTGGGCATGTATTCTAACTAAATATATGATGACTGATTTAAACTGATATAATAATTATGGGATCATTAAAAGTTAGACTTTGCACAGGTGGGTAATCTAATACTGAAATGGAAAAGAGAACAGAACTTTGCAATGGTACAAAGAGAGAGAGAGACAGTAATTGCTTTAAATATTAACAAACCCCAATTGTAACTTTGGGACCTGAGTGAAACGTTGAGAGCAATTCAGACTCAGTAAAGGATATGAAATTTAACCAAAAATTGTTACAGAGTACATAATCGATTTCACTGGATAGAGAGGCAGGACATAAGCAACACAATAAACAGTGTATACCAAGTTAAATACTATAAGCAGACCATGCAACACTCATACAAGCAAGTTCTGTAAATTAACCTCTGCAGAACTGTTCACAGAAACCCTGTGCAAGCATGTTAATAGCTGTATAGAGGCAACTGTACCCACCAGGAAGAAGTACCGAACTAACTCAAAAAACAAGCCACCCTGGTGGAATCACAAAATCAATCGGATGTATAACAGGAGGAAGAAAATCATAGCAAAGATTAGGAGGTGCAGCACCCTGCAGGAGAAAAGCATTCTCATTAAACTAAACAAACAACTCGGAGGACAAATAAAGTTTACCAAAGCCAAATCTGAGGTATGTTTGGCCTCCCAGGCCAAGGACTACCACAAAGCATTATTTAGCTATGTCGCAACCTCAAAGGCAATACACAATTGTGTGCAGAGTTAATTGTAAATGGAGCCACCTATATTGAGCCAGAAGATATAGAAAACCTCCTGGCTGATAAATTCAGCTCCAACTTTACTCCTCTCTTCCCCTCAACCTTCCCTCAGGAAATATCATCAAATATAACTCCCCCTACTATCACTAGGGAACTGGTCCTTAATGCTCTCTCTAAGACCAAGAACACTGCTTCAGTGGACCCAGAAAATATCCCAGGATGCCTTCTAAATAGCATGAACCATGACCTATCAGGGCCTCTGGAATTACTATTTAACTGTAGCATCCAAACAGGCTTCCTGCCTCATGAATGGAGAAAGGCAACAGTCAACCCTCTGCACAGAGTTGGGCCATCTACAGACCCTGGAAACTACAAACCCATAAGTCTCACTAGTCTTATATGTAAAGCCATGGAAAAAATTATCATGGAGATGATCAATAGAGACATAGCAAACCTCCAGACACTGGACCCAACCCAGTTTGGTTTCGTAAAGGGCATATCATGCATACTCAGCCTTAGTGGACTTCTTTGAGAAGGTCACCAAAGCAATGGATGAGGGCAAAATTGTTCACACTGCCTACCTTGATCTGGCCAAGGCATTTGACACAATACCCCACTCGGGCATTGTTGACAAACTCAAGAGGTTAGGTACAAACCAGTATGTCATCCAGTGGATAGCCAACTGGCTCACAGACAGGACCCAAGAAGCTAGAATTGGGGAGTCCATCTCTACAAAGAGGCCAGTCACAAGTGGAGTCCCTCAGGAATCAGTCTTTGGACTGCTCCTTTTTGGCATCTACTTCTCAGAAGTCAAGGCCAATGTCAGTGGTCTCTGACTGACTAAATTTGCAGATGATTGCAAATTAAGAGCTGTCATTGAATCTCACAGTGACACAAATGTTCTCCAGGAGGAGCTAACACAGACAAACAACTAGTGTCAGAGTCATGGACTAAAACTAAACGCCAAGAAATGCATAATAGTATCCTTTGGGAAGTCATCCATCCCTGATAACTATCATATTGACAACACACCCCTTAGAGGTGACCCAGTAGCCAGGGACTTAAGGGCACACATAGAGAATAATCTAGCCTTTGATTATCACGTGTCTACAGTGGTGAGGGAATCATTCTATGTTGCGCAACTTATAAACAAAGGTATGGCATCTAAGTCCAAGGAAGTCATCAGACCTATCATTGAGTACAATACCCCCTTTGGTTTGTACTTAACCAGGCATATCCAACAACTGGAATGTACACAGAGGTTCCTCACTAAAAGAATACAGGGCATAAGTAATATGTCCTGTGCAGACCACCTCAAGCCTCTATCCCTGTATCCTGTCTCCTACAGGCTTTTGAGGGGAGATCTATGCCTGGCATACAGGGCATTGTCAGACCCCACTCTGATGGACATCCTGCATGTCCACAAAACAAACAGTAACATAATTACCCATTCTAAAGACTTAAACCTTGCTGTGATATAAATAGGACCTGCTGGAGAACTAAGTATGTACCCCAGAGACCTCCCCATCTATGGAACAGGCTCCCCATCAGCATGTGAAGCAGAGTTCCTCCCTAATCCAATTCAAGGGCAACTTGGACAATTGGATGGGAAACCAGAAATTCATCCCTGGTTTGGCACCTATGTCTCTGATGCAAACAGGTAACCTGTAAATGATTCATCTCCCAGGCCCATGCTTACACTTATCAAGGGTATCAGAACTCATCAGAGATTTGGGATGCATGGCTAGGCTTAAAAAGGCCCTTGTGGTTGTTAGCCTAGTAAACACCTATGAACCTATGAACTATGAACGTATGAAAGAATAAACTGGAAATCCTCATATTGGACACACTAAATCACACCAACTTCAATACAAGGGGGAATGAAGATGGTAAAAGATGAAAGAAGGAAGAAAAAAGGACTATCTATGCTGGAAGATTATTTAGCCATGGTTAAAATATAAAAGCAATAATGTGGACGCTTGTTCTATGAGAAATATGGGAAAGAAAAACAAGAAATAGAAAGAAAATCAACTAAGAGGAAAGAAATGGGTCAGTTGTTTGTCACTGTAATGTAAACAGAACTGGCTCCAGAAACAATACAATTTAAAGTTTACCAAAGCAATAGAAGTGAGTAATAGAGAGATAGTACAGGTATAGAAGATGAAGTAATGGAGTATACCATGTAAGGTTTCATGGGGTTAATCTAGTAAACGTACAAACAAAAATGCAGTAAAGTAATATAGGGGAATCAGCCAATCATATGATTATACTTTAGCATTGCAGGAGCAGAAACTTGAAGTTCAATGGAAGCTCGCAATGGCGCAGGGAGGGAATATGTTTATAGTTCAGGGAATGATAGTATTTCTTAGCATTACTTGTTGGTCCAATGCAGGTTTAAAGAAAAGGTTTTTTTTTTTTTGTTCAGCAGCAGCTTCAAATGACACCAAGAAATGTAATAGGGAAGCATCAAACTCAGAAAATATTAAAAGGAGCTAGCAGTGGAAAAAACATAAGGAGAAACTCAGTAAAGAATAGTATGAATAATAATGAAGGCAAGTTTACTGATTTGAAATCATGAGTGTTAACAAATTAGCCTGGAACATAAATGGCCTCATAGATGAGAATAAAAATTATAAGTATTAAGATATATTAAAACTAGGGAAAATGTAATAGTATTCCTACAGAAGATTAATTTAAAGAAGGGAGAATGATTATATTGAGGTGGATTGGGAGCAAATTCTAAGCAAAGGCATTTGAGGGCAGAAAAAGAGGAGTTGTTACAATAATACAAGAAAATCAGTATATTGAAATAGAGGACTCTTACATAGACAAGCATCAGCAAAACTAAGAGTTCCAACTGTCAAAAACTTTAATGTGCAAAGCTTGCGACTCTAAATCTCTTTCTCTTTACAGAATGTCACTAATGCTTTTGTCATTTTCTCGGTTTAAAGCATCAGCCTGGCTTTGCAGGGTTAATGGGCATTTATGTAAAGTTGGCATACTTTGTTGTGACTACTATGTGTCTGTGTGAATCAGACATAAAATATATTACTGTGGCAATTACTATCTTATTTATTTTTACCTCACTCTGAGATGTACACATTCAACAAACTGACTTTAATTGATAGGTACAAGGGCTGTCTGCAGACGAAATTATCTGACCTGCCATAATCAAGTTGAGCAGTTATTCAGGATTTGCAGAACTGCTGTTCATTTGTGTAAAGCAAGTTGAAATATTTTATTTTAGCTATTTTTAAATCATGTCAGATTTCTGAGATATACACAACCAATATAGTGGCTATAATGCTGGGTAAAGAGACCGTCCTTAGATAAAAGTGACTTATCCCTGATGTTGTTTGAGCACTGTTAAACATTCGCTGATCTGATTTGACAGCAGCAACATCATACAATGTAATGTAATTGCTGAAATCCAGTGTACAATTATTATTCCTATGATTTGTGGTTATATGTATGTATACTGGGGGGATACAGTGTATTTAAGAAAGACAAGTTGGACATAATTTATTTCACTTTCTATCATAGTCAAACATCAACATTGTACGCAATAAGTGGTTATCTTTGGTGGACTATGCATAATGTGTATGAAAGCCACTGCCACAAGCACAGTGGCAGATAGAGGAGCATTAACATTTCACAATACTTCATCCACTGAATACATTCTTGACTATGGCTCCTTCTGTGTGGAGTTTGCATATCCTCCCTGTGTCTGTGTTAGATTTGTCCACCAGCTCTGATTTTGTCATTACCCCAAAGATGTGGGATAAATGAACCAGAGTCATTGGCATCCAATTTGCCTTTAGGTAAGCAAACAGTGTGACAGTGATTTTTTGTGTGTGTGTGTGTGTGTGTGTGTGTGTGTGTGTGTGTGTGTGTGTGTGTGTGTGTGTGTGTGTGTGTGTGTGTGTGTGTGTTTATTGATTTTTACCTGTGAATACAGAATACAAATATTGATTGGAGCATACATAACCTTTCTGGGTAGCACTAAAAAGAATAGTTAAGAAGTATCTAACAAAAATAAGGCATAAAATGTATGATAGAGCATATAGACTCACAGAGCTTCTGGGTGACTAATGGCCCACACCACTGGCTGCATAAATAGCTTTTGACGTAGGCTTAGTAGCAAGGCCCCATTCTCAACCTTTCTTCTGGACCTAACCTAATCTATAGCTGACCATACTCAGAAGTGCACACAGAAGCTCTCAATAACATGCTGTGACGAGGAAAGTGTGGTCATAATTCCTTTAATTTTTCTCCTACTCAGACTTCAGTTGTTTTCACAGAAGATCACAATAGCTTGTCTAGGGCACTGTATGTTCTAAAAGTAACAAGTTGAAGTACATCACTGGGATACATTTTTTAAACTTTCTTACAGTGAAACATCACAGGTATATATCAGTACCTGCCTTTTGAGTGGCAGGGGTAAGCAAGCATGCTTTACAAATCTGTCTGACAGTAAAAGTTTATATATATATATATATATATATATATATATATATTACTGTGCCCATTGATTTTTTTTCACTTTTATTCCAGTCTGACATCACTGGGTAGATAAAAGATGGATGTCTTTTGGGATGGGGGTGAGGAGGCATGATAAGTATATGCATGAAAACATCTTGAAGTATAAGAATGTGATCATTTATTTCAATTTTATTTCACTATAACACCAAACAGGGTACACAGAAGGTAACTGGCTTCTTTTTGGGGGTGGAAAAACGATAAGACCACAGTCACCTTGCTCCAGCAAACTTGAGTTAAACTCGATGCACCAAACGGCTTAAGAAAGCCAACAAATAAGAGTTCAAAAGTTCTAAACGCAAATTTTATTCAGAAGCGTTTTCACCGTGCTCGCTGGCGTGGCTTCTTCAGAGAACAAATAATCAAAATAAACTAAGTACACCATATATAAGTTGTAGAAAGGAAGTGATGTCATGACAAATTTTAAAATACTTTCAATTTACAAGTTTTTTAAAAAATGATTAAAAAATAATATATGAAAGTGTTTAAACACCATACAAGATATTACAATAGATGTATTTTTAAAATAGATGTATTTTTAAAAATGTTATCAAGCAGTAACTTAATAAGTCATATTAACAATGCCATAGAATTGACAGAAGGTGTCCAAACGTTTTTTTCAAAAGACTTATGCTAAACACCTATATCAGTCATTAAAAACCTATTAAAAGTGAAAATATTGTTACGAAAACTGGAATCAGCCTAACTTTATAAGGTACATGTAAGTTCAAAAGACAGCTTATTATGTATACTAAATAAAGTATACTAGATGGGCAAGACTAACGTTAAAAATGCATTCAAATTAATTATCGCAAATAACTTCTCATTTTCAGAACTGGTATAATATTACAGTTCTCGTTCAATCCAGGAAAATGAAAAGCGTCTGTTCTAAATTGCCATTCAAGCTCAGAGATTTCAAGTAATAATGGGGTGGGACCACCCCTAAAAGGTGTTTGTGTTTGATCAATGGCCATAAATAAAAAACTATGGCCAGGTTGGTCAATAATATGTTTAGCTAAGGCGTTGCTGTCATTTCTATTTTTAATTGCATACAAGTGTTCATACATACGATCCCGTAATCTACGGTCAGTCTTTCCGATATAGAAAGAAGGACAGCAATCGCACAAAGCAACATAAACTATAGATTTACTTTCACAATTGAGCGGAAACCTAATAGTGAACTTTTTGTCTCTCACAGTGAATGTCTGACCCGATCTAATTTTATAACACCTGTTACAAAAACCACATGGATACATACCCAACTTTTTGTTAAAAAATTTGTTAGAGAAGTCCCTCTGCAACAACTCTTTTAAATTAGTGTTTCTTTTAAAAACAAATCTAGGAAATAATCCAAATTTCTCTGTCAGGGTAGGGTTACTTAAAATGAAATCCCAATTTTTCCGTATGATTGTAACAATGGCCTTAGAGTCAAAACTGTATGTAGTAACATAACTCAGAGAAGGGTCAAAAGAAGTTGTTATATTGTTACCTTCAACCCCGTCAGTCAAGGTAATATCAGGAACAAGTAAACCATCAGTGGTAGGTTGCAATTCACCATTAGAGTTTTTCATAGATAAGATGGCCTTAAAGAATCCATTAATCCTTTTTGTGTTTACTTCATTAAACAATTCATCAATGAGTTGTACCGGATAACCTCTATTAATAAACATGTCTGACACTAAATCACATTCTTCATGAAAATCCTCCAACGTACTGCACATCCTTGCCGCTCTGACAAATTGTCCCTTAACAATAGCTCTTTTTTGTCTGTAGGGATGATGGCTAGAGAAGTGCAAGAAAGAGTTGCAGTACGTTGGTTTTCTATAAATGTTTGAAACAAAGATTTGGGATTGAAAATCTTTCAATAGTTTCACGTCTAAATAATCAATATCTGACGTGGAAAATTTGTAAGTAAATTTTAGAAATTCCGTAGTACTATTGATAGTCTTCACAAAATTATTGGCCATAGTACTATCACCTTTGAATAACACAAAGATATCATCTAGATATCTAGTGTAGAATTTAACTGGTGTATGAGGGCAGGTGATGAGAAAACAAAATGTTTTTCCCAATACCCCATGAAAAAGTTAGCCACCGAAGCCCCACAAGGAGAGCCCATGGCTACTCCTTGCTTCTGTAAATAGTACTTTTTGTCAAAAGTAAAATAATTTGAAGACAACACTATGTCCAAAATCTCGGTAATAACATCAATCTCATTCTTTGGAGCTCCAAATTCCGAGAGAAGGAGGGCTAACCATTCAAGGGCTTCCTGATGAGGAATTGATGTATACAGGTCCACCACATCAACAGTGAGAAAATTAACTTCACTGTTGAAGGGTTGACCGTTAATAGCCTCTAGGAAGGACCAAGAATCCTTACAAACTCCTGGTAAATGTGCTACATATTTCGACAAAAGTTTGTCAACTAACCTAGCACTGGGGTATGTCATTGATGACCTTCCGTCAATTAAAGCTCTCATGGGTGGATTATTCAAGTCCTTATGTACCTTAGGTATGCCAAACATAACAGGAATTTTGGCAATGTTATATCAATATAGTTGTAGGTGTCAAGATCTATTTTGTTTTCGAGAAATAAATCTCGAAAGTACCCTCTTATTCTGTTATGTGCTCCTTGCACTTCATTAAAAGATGCTTCAACATATGCAGGTGGCTCTAAAATGGAACGCATCTTCTCCTTGTATATTTGGTTATCAAAGATAACCAGGCCTCCACCCTTGTTAGGTTTGATTAATCTAACTGAAGTATTACAGAGGTTATCCAATAGTTGGATTTGTTCTTTAGAAGTGTTAAAATCATAAATCATCCGCTTCCCAAACCTGTCACTAAACATGTGTCTGAGGTCAACTTCACAAACCTGTTCAAATAACAGTAAAGAGGGGTGCAAGGGTGGATTAAAAACACTAGGCAATCCTAAGGTAGAAGGCAAATGTGAAGTCGTTTCACTATTAAAAAAGAGCTTTAAATTGAGCTTCCTTACAAAGCATTTTAAATTAATAATTTCTTTAGAAATGTCACCAAATCTACTCGGTACAAAGGTGTACCCATACGCCAACAGCTCAACAAGTTCATTTGTAAGTGGAAGGTCTGTAAAATTGTATATCTTAAAGTCACCTTTTGATTAACAATGATTTTCGGACCTTCTAGAACAGGAGGGACCACTGGAGCATGTGAAACTTCAACAAGTGAAGCTTCATCATCAAACAGTTCAGTGAAGTTAAGGTTGATCAGTTCCAGTTCTGCCTCTTGTTGGACCGTTGACGAGGGTTGCGCTGGCCTAAAAAATTATTATTACCATGATAATTCTGTTTAGGATTGTTATTACCTACATTACTGTTGGTGTTTAACCCTTTAATTCTGTTACTGCGTCTAGGGCCAGTTTCAACATTGCTGTGAGACTCATCTTCCAAAGAATCATCATTATTATCTTGAGATGAATCAATATTGGTATCAGATTGTCGTACACAAACTTCAGGGGTTTTCTTATACTTGTCCAAAACCTGAAGTCTAGGATAAGCACTACCATTTTTGTACGCTTGCCTATCCCTCACAAGCTTTTTACCTTTATTCAGTTTCAATTTAACCAGCAATGCATCAATGCTAGTCAAAGTACGGTCGTAATCATATTTGAACATGGAAAAATTTAAATCATCTTTTAATTCTTTGTCCAGTATTTCAATTTCAATTAAAAGCTGCCCAACCTGATTTTCATAATGTTTGATGATAAGTTGTAGTAATTGGATGCCCTGCATTTGGAAAAGCTCCTTCAATTCAGTGAAAAACACTAAATTGTTCAGTAAACCAGATGGCGAAAATGAATTCCGTAAACCCTTCGGAATCAAGCCTTCATGGATACATTGTTTAAAATAAGCAGATTCTAGTTGTAGTTTTTTTAGTTTCAAAACTTTGTTGTCAAAAAGCTTAAGTTTGTCTGTAAGAGAAACAGTATTTGCACCATTATTTACAGGTGCAATGTTGCCAAGATTCTGATTTGAAAAAACAAACGCATCAGTATTTTGCATCCATTCTGCAAGGTTAGAAGTTTTACTTACATTACTGCCAGTAACAACATTATTGCCACCATTGTCGGCTGAGTTAGTACGCTGAAGCTGAAGAACAGCATTAGGAGCTCCATTCGGTTCCGAAACTATTTGGCTAAAAGAACGCCCATTGAGACCAGATGTACTAGCTCCAAAGTTAACGAAATTGTCATGATTGTACCGTGCGCTTGCTGCTTGGTTGGTATTTATGCCCATATGATTCGATCCAGCAAGCGGTACAGGAAGCGGTTGTGCTGCCGGGATTTGGTCTTCGGCAGAGGTAAGAAAAGCAGTGTGCGGTGAAACCAAACCACTCACGTCAACGGTTACGGTATTCCTATTCACATCATTCCTTTCAACTGCGTCAAGCCTAGCATTTAGCTGGTCGAGCTTTTCAGACAAGGCTGCCAATGTAGTAGAAACTTTGCCAAAAAAATCCTGATTTTCACCATTAGCGTTCAAAGTTGAAAAAATATGTGGAGTGCTGGGGCTATCAGGTCTTTCCGTGGCCATATGGACAAACTAGCAGAACGTACAAAAAACAGAAACCAAATGGAAAAACGATAAGACCACAGTCACCTTGCTCCAGCAAACTTGAGTTAAACTCGATGCACCAAACGGCTTAAGAAAGCCAACAAATAACAGTTCAAAAGTTCTAAACGCAAATTTTATTCAGAAGTTGCCGCCGTGCTGGCGTGGCTTCTTCAGAGAACAAATAATCAAAATAAACTAAGTACACCATATATAAGTTGTAGAAAGGAAGTGATGTCATGACAAATTTTAAAATACTTTCAATTTACAAGTTTTTGCTTTTTTTTTGTTTTACAAGTTTTTGTTATTGCTGGTTAAATTGAAACTGAATAAAGGTAAAAAGCTTGTGCGGGATAGGCAAGCGTACGAAAATGGTAGTGCTTATCCTAGACTTCAGGTTTTGGACAAGTATAAGAAAACCCCTGAAGTTTGTGTACGACAATCTGATACCAATATTGATTCATCTCAAGATAATAATGATGATTCTTTGGAAGATGAGTCTCACAGCAATGTTGAAACTGGCTCTAGACGCAGTAACTGAATTAAAGGGTTAAACACCAACAGCAATGTAGGTAATAACAATCCTAAACAGAATTATCATGGTAATAATAATTTTTTAGGCCAGCGCAACCCTCGTCAACGGTCCAACAAGAGGCAGAACTGGAACTGATCAACCTTAACTTCACTGAACTGTTTGATGATGAAGCTTCACTTGTTGAAGTTTCACATGCTCCAGTGGTCCCTCCTGTTCTAGAAGGTCCGAAAATCATTGTTAATCAAAAAGGTGACTTTAAGATATACAATTTTACAGACCTTCCACTTACAAATGAACTTGTTGAGCTGTTGGCGTATGGGTACACCTTTGTACCGAGTAGATTTGGTGACATTTCTAAAGAAATTATTAATTTAAAATGCTTTGTAAGGAAGCTCAATTTAAAGCTCTTTTTTAATAGTGAAACGACTTCACATTTGCCTTCTACCTTAGGATTGCCTAGTGTTTTTAATCCACCCTTGCACCCTCTTTACTGTTATTTGAACAGGTTTGTGAAGTTGACCTCAGACACATGTTTAGTGACAGGTTTGGGAAGCGGATGATTTATGATTTTAACACTTCTAAAGAACAAATCCAACTATTGGATAACCTCTGTAATACTTCAGTTAGATTAATCAAACCTAACAAGGGTGGAGGCCTGGTTATCTTTGATAACCAAATATACAAGGAGAAGATGCGTTCCATTTTAGAGCCACCTGCATATGTTGAAGCATCTTTTAATGAAGTGCAAGGAGCACATAACAGAATAAGAGGGTACTTTCGAGATTTATTTCTCGAAAACAAAATAGATCTTGACACCTACAACTATATTGATATAACATTGCCAAAAATTCCTGTTATGTTTGGCATACCTAAGGTACATAAGGACTTGAATAATCCACCCATGAGAGCTTTAATTGACGGAAGGTCATCAATGACATACCCCAGTGCTAGGTTAGTTGACAAACTTTTGTCAAAATATGTAGCACATTTACCAGGAGTTTGTAAGGATTCTTGGTCCTTCCTAGAGGCTATTAACGGTCAACCCTTCAACAGTGAAGTTAATTTTCTCACTGTTGATGTGGTGGACCTGTATACATCAATTCCTCATCAGGAAGCCCTTGAATGGTTAGCCCTCCTTCTCTCGGAATTTGGAGCTCCAAAGAATGAGATTGATGTTATTACCGAGATTTTGGACATAGTGTTGTCTTCAAATTATTTTACTTTTGACAAGAAGTACTATTTACAGAAGCAAGGAGTAGCCATGGGCTCTCCTTGTGGGGCTTCGGTGGCTAACTTTTTCATGTGGTATTTGGAAAAACATTTTGTTTTCTCATCACCTGCCCTCATGAAACCAGTTAAATTCTACACTAGATATCTAGATGATATCTTTGTTTTATTCAAAGGTGATAGTACTATGGCCAATAATTTTGTGAAAACTATCAATAGTACTACGGAATTTCTAAAATTTACTTACAAATTTTCCACGTCAGATATTGATTATTTAGACGTGAAACTATTGAAAGATTTTCAATCCCAAATCTTTGTTTCAAACATTTATAGAAAACCAACGTACTGCAACTCTTTCTTGCACTTCTCTAGCCATCATCCCTACAGACAAAAAAGAGCTATTGTTAAGGGACAATTTGTCAGAGCGGCAAGGATGTGCAGTACGTTGGAGGATTTTCATGAAGAATGTGATTTACTGTCAGACATGTTTATTAATAGAAGTTATCCGGTACAACTCATTGATGAATTGTTTAATGAAGTAAACACAAAAAGGATTAATGGATTCTTTAAGGCCATCTTATCTATGAAAAACTCTAATGGTGAATTGCAACCTACCACTGATGGTTTACTTGTTCCTGATATTATCTTGACTGACGGGGTTGAAGGTAACAATATAACAACTTCTTTTGACCCTTCTCTGAGTTATGTTACTACTTACAGTTTTGACTCTAAGGCCATTGTTACAATCATACGGAAAAATTGGGATTTCATTTTAAGTAACCCTACCCTGACAGAGAAATTTGGATTATTTCCTAGATTTGTTTTTAAAAGAAACACTAATTTAAAAGAGTTGTTGCAGAGGGACTTCTCTAACAAATTTTTTAACAAAAAGCTGGGTATGAATCCATGTGTTTTTTGTAACAGGTGTTATAAAATTAGATCGGGTCAGACATTCACTGTGAGAGACAAAAAGTTCACTATTAGGTTTCCGCTCAATTGTGAAAGTAAAACTATAGTTTATGTTGCTTTGTGCGATTGCTGTCCTTCTTTCTATATCGGAAAGACTGATCGTAGATTACGGGATCGTATGTACGAACACTTGTATGCAATTAAAAATAGAAATGACAGCAACGCCTTAGCTAAACATATTATTGACCAACCTGGCCATAGTTTTTCATTTATGGCCATTGATCAAACACAAACACCTTTTAGGGGTGGTCCCACCCCATTATTACTTGAAATCTCTGAGCTTGAATGGCAATTTAGAACAGACGCTTTTCATTTTCCTGGATTGAACGAGAACTGTAATATTATACCAGTTCTGAAAATGAGAAGTTATTTGCGATCATTAATTTGAATGCATTTTTAACGTTAGTCTTGCCCATCTAGTATACTTTATTTAGTATACATAATAAGCTGTCTTTTGAACTTACATGTACCTTATAAAGTTAGGCTGATTCCAGTTTTCGTAACAATATTTTCACTTTTAATAGGTTTTTAATGACTGATATAGGTGTTTAGCATAAGTCTTTTGAAAAAAACGTTTGGACACCTTCTGTCAATTCTATGGCATTGTTAATATGACTTATTAAGTTACTGCTTGATAACATTTTTAAAAATACATCTATTTTAAAAATACATCTATTGTAATATCTTGTATGGTGTTTAAACACTTTCATATATTATTTTTTAATCATTTTTTAAAAAACTTGTAAATTGAAAGTATTTTAAAATTTGTCATGACATCACTTCCTTTCTACAACTTATATATGGTGTACTTAGTTTATTTTGATTATTTGTTCTCTGAAGAAGCCACGCCAGCGAGCACGGCGAAAACGCTTCTGAATAAAATTTGCATTTAGAACTTTTGAAGTCTTATTTGTTGGCTTTCTTAAGCCGTTTGGTGCATCGAGTTTAACTCAAGTTTGCTGGAGCAAGGTGACTGTGGTCTTATCGTTTTTCCATTTGGTTTCTGTTTTTTGTACGTTCTGCTAGTTTGTCCATATGGCCACGGAAAGACCTGATAGCCCCAGCACTCCACATATTTTTTCAACTTTGAACGCTAATGGTGAAAATCAGGATTTTTTTGGCAAAGTTTCTACTACATTGGCAGCCTTGTCTGAAAAGCTCGACCAGCTAAATGCTAGGCTTGACACAGTTGAAAGGAATGATGTGAATAGGAATACCGTAACCGTTGACGTGAGTGGTTTGGTTTCACCGCACACTGCTTTTCTTACCTCTGCCGAAGACCAAATCCCGGCAGCACAACCGCTTCCTGTACTGCTTGCTGGATCGAATCATATGGGCATTAATACCAACCAAGCAGCAAGCGCACGGTACAATCATGACAATTTCGTTAACTTTGGAGCTAGTACATCTGGTCTCAATGGGCGTTCTTTTAGCCAAATAGTTTCGGAACCGAATGGAGCTCCTAATGCTGTTCTTCAGGTTCAGCGTACTAACTCAGCCGACAATGGTGTCAATAATGTTGTTACTGGCAGTAATGTAAGTAAAACTTCTAACCTTGCAGAATGGATGCAAAATACTGATGCGTTTGTTTTTTCAAATCAGAATCTTGGCAACATTGCACCTGTAAATAATGGTGCAAATACTGTTTCTCTTACAGACAAACTTAAGCTTTTTGACAACAAAGTTTTGAAACTAAAAAAACTACAACTAGAATCTGCTTATTTTAAACAATGTATCCATGAAGGCTTGATTCCGAAGGGTTTACGGAATTCATTTTCGCCATCTGGTTTACTGAACAATTTAGTGTTTTTCACTGAATTGAAGGAGCTTTTCCAAATGCAGGGCATCCAATTACTACAACTTATCATCAAACATTATGAAAATCAGGTTGGGCAGCTTTTCATTGAAATTGAAATACTGGACAAAGAATTAAATGATGATTTAAATTTTTCCATGTTCAAATATGATTACGACCGTACTCTGACTAGCATTGATGCATTGCTGGTTAAATTGAAACTGAATAAAGGTAAAAAGCTTGTGAGGGATAGGCAAGCATACGAAAATGGTAGTGCTTATCCTAGACTTCAGGTTTTGGACAAGTATAAGAAAACCCCTGAAGTTTGTGTATGACAATCTGATACCAATATTGATTCATCTCAAGATAATAATGATGATTCTTTGGAAGATGAGTCTCACAGCAATGTTGAAACTGGCCCTAGACGCAGTAACAGAATTAAAGGGTTAAACACCAACAGCAATGTAGGTAATAACAATCCTAAACAGAATTATCATGGTAATAATAATTTTTTAGGCCAGCGCAACCCTCGTCAATGGTCCAACAAGAGACAGAACTGGAACTGATCAACCTTAACTTCACTGAACTGTTTGATGATGAAGCTTCACTTGTTGAAGTTTCACATGCTCCAGTGGTCCCTCCTGTTCTAGAAGGTCCGAAAATCATTGTTAATCAAAAAGGTGACTTTAAGATATACAATTTTACAGACCTTCCACTTACAAATGAACTTGTTGAGCTGTTGGCGTATGGGTACACCTTTGTACCGAGTAGATTTGGTGACATTTCTAAAGAAATTATTAATTTAAAATGCTTTGTAAGGAAGCTCAATTTAAAGCTCTTTTTTAATAGTGAAACAACTTCACATTTGCCTTCTACCTTAGGATTGCCTAGTGTTTTTAATCCACCCTTGCACCCCTCTTTACTGTTATTTGAACAGGTTTGTGAAGTTGACCTCAGACACATGTTTAGTGACAGGTTTGGGAAGCGGATGATTTATGATTTTAACACTTCTAAAGAACAAATCCAACTATTGGATAACCTCTGTAATACTTCAGTTAGATTAATCAAACCTGACAAGGGTGGAGGCCTGGTTATCTTTGATAACCAAATATACAAGGAGAAGATGCATTCCATTTTAGAGCCACCTGCATATGTTGAAGCATCTTTTAATGAAGTGCAAGGAGCACATAACAGAATAAGAGGGTACTTTCGAGATTTATTTCTCGAAAACAAAATAGATCTTGACACCTACAACTATATTGATATAACATTGCCAAAAATTCCTGTTATGTTTGGCATACCTAAGGTACATAAGGACTTGAATAATCCACCCATGAGAGCTTTAATTGATGGAAGGTCATCAATGACATACCCCAGTGCTAGGTTAGTTGACAATCTTTTGTCGAAATATGTAGCACATTTACCAGGAGTTTGTAAGGATTCTTGGTCCTTCCTAGAGGCTATTAACGGTCAACCCTTCAACAGTGAAGTTAATTTTCTCACTGTTGATGTGGTGGACCTGTATACATCAATTCCTCATCAGGAAGCCCTTGAATGGTTAGCCCTCCTTCTCTCGGAATTTGGAGCTCCAAAGAATGAGATTGATGTTATTACCGAGATTTTGGACATAGTGTTGTCTTCAAATTATTTTACTTTTGACAAGAAGTACTATTTACAGAAGCAAGGAGTAGCCATGGGCTCTCCTTGTGGGGCTTCGGTGGCTAACTTTTTCATGGGGTATTGGGAAAAACATTTTGTTTTCTCATCACCTGCCCTCATGAAACCAGTTAAATTCTACACTAGATATCTAGATGATATATTTGTGTTATTCAAAGGTGATAGTACTATGGCCAATAATTTTGTGAAGACTATCAATAGTACTACGGAATTTCTAAAATTTACTTACAAATTTTCCACGTCAGATATTGATTATTTAGACATGAAACTATTGAAAGATTTTCAATCCCAAATCTTTGTTTCAAACATTTATAGAAAACCAACGTACTGCAACTCTTTCTTGCACTTCTCTAGCCATCATCCCTACAGACAAAAAAGAGCTATTGTTAAGGGACAATTTGTCAGAGCGGCAAGGATGTGCAGTACGTTGGAGGATTTTCATGAAGAATGTGATTTAGTGTCAGACATGTTTATTAATAGAGGTTATCCGGTACAACTCATTGATGAATTGTTTAATGAAGTAAACACAAAAAGGATTAATGGATTCTTTAAGGCCATCTTATCTATGAAAAACTCTAATGGTGAATTGCAACCTACCACTGATGGTTTACTTGTTCCTGATATTACCTTGACTGACGGGGTTGAAGGTAACAATATAACAACTTCTTTTGACCCTTCTCTGAGTTATGTTACTACATACAGTTTTGACTCTAAGGCCATTGTTACAATCATACGGAAAAATTGGGATTTCATTTTAAGTAACCCTACCCTGACAGAGAAATTTGGATTATTTCCTAGATTTGTTTTTAAAAGAAACACTAATTTAAAAGAGTTGTTGCAGAGGGACTTCTCTAACAAATTTTTTAACAAAAAGCTGGGTATGTATCCATGTGGTTTTTGTAACAGGTGTTATAAAATTAGATCGGGTCAGACATTCACTGCGAGAGACAAAAAGTTCACTATTAGGTTTCCGCTCAATTGTGAAAGTAAATCTATAGTTTATGTTGCTTTGTGCGATTGCTGTCCTTCTTTCTATATCGGAAAGACTGACCGTAGATTACGGGATCGCATGTACGAACACTTGTATGCAATTAAAAAAAGAAATTACAGCAACGCCTTAGCTAAACATATTATTGACCAACCTGGCCATAGTTTTTCATTTATGGCCATTGATCAAGCACAAACACCTTTTAGGGGTGGTCCCACCCCATTATTACTTGAAATCTCTGAGCTTGAATGGCAATTTAGAACAGACGCTTTTCATTTTCCTGGATTGAACGAGAACTCTAATATTATACCAGTTCTGAAAATGAGAAGTTATTTGCGATAATTAATTTGAATGCATTTTTAACGTTAGTCTTGCCCATCTAGTATACTTTATTTAGTATACATAATAAGCTGTCTTTTGAACTTACATGTACCTTATAAAGTTAGGCTGATTCCAGTTTTCGTAACAATATTTTCACTTTTAATAGGTTTTTAATGACTGATATAGGTGTTTAGCATAAGTCTTTTGAAAAAAACGTTTGGACACCTTCTGTCAATTCTATGGCATTGTTAATATGACTTATTAAGTTACTGCTTGATAACATTTTTAAAAATGCATCTATTTTAAAAATACATCTATTGTAATATCTTGTATGGTGTTTAAACACTTTCATATATTATTTTTTAATCATTTTTTAAAAAACTTGTAAATTGAAAGTATTTTAAAATTTGTCATGACATCACTTCCTTTCTACAACTTATATATGGTGTACTTAGTTTATTTTGATTATTTGTTCTCTGAAGAAGCCACGCCAGCGATCACGGCGAAAACGCTTCTGAATAAAATTTGCGTTTAGAACTTTTGAACTCTTATTTGTTGGCTTTCTTAAGCCGTTTGGTGCATCGAGTTTAACTCAAGTTTGCTGGAGCAAGGTGACTGTGGTCTTATCGTTTTTCCATTTGGTTTCTGTTTTTTGTACGTTCTGCTTCTTTTTGGGGGTAGTAGAGAGGCAGTCTTCCTAGATATGTTTTCCGTCCTTACAGACATTTGCCTTCTCAGTTTACTGGAAACTACTATTTTGTCAGGTTTCAGCATTAACAATTAGACACAACTTATTTCTTCCTTGAAATAATTAAACTGAATTACTTTCCTTAATAATGATTTTTGTTCAGGTCATCATTGAATTAAAAAGGATGAAAAAATTCTAAAATGCATCTCAGAGTAAACATAACTCTATGTCTTCTGGGGGCCAAGTGTCCCTAACCCTCCCCCCGGACTGCAGATTAAATTATTTACTGCTATTATTCCATTCCAGTCCTCACCATTTTGTGTGTGCATTGAAAATTAAACACATTAAATTATTAAAACCCCATTCCCTAACAGTGCCAATACATAGGACAAAAGGACAGCGAACACATATAACGCCAAACACGCAAAACAGCAAATCTATCACTTTGCCTAACCTATACCCTAACCAGTAAACATTCTCACATACACACCAATCACTATAACTTCTTCCATTACTCATTAATTTTCCTGTGCACTCCTACTTAAAAACATTACAAAAATGATCAGTCTTGTCATTTGAGCAGTCAGTCAAATGCATTTTTCATATTTTCTGCTTTCAGTGTTTTTCACCCCATCAAGACTTTTCAGTCAAATGTACTTTTGATATTTTGGGCTGTATACCCAAACACTGACATTCACAATGTTGCCAGAAAATGTTAACATTGCAAATGCTGTCACAGTGCTATACATGCTATGAGCTATGTGCATACAAAAATAAGACATAAAAAAAAATAAATAAAAAAAACATTTTTTGCAGGGGGCAAAACCCACTGCACAAATGCATACCCCTGCATGTGTGCCTGTGTGTACACATGCACACCCCTGCAAATTATATATACTATCTCTGAGATCAAACAATATTGGGGAAAGGGCATATTCTCCTACCCCAAATATTATGCGATTTTGCACACTTGTTGACCATCTGCTTAGGTGGCCACATTTTCTCTACTAAACAGATGTCGACCAAAGCGACATTTGAACATATTTTTATATATATATATATATATATATATATATATATATATATATATATATATATGTATCTGGAGTCCCTTGAGTTTTTATATCTTAGGGAATAATATGTAAATTCACTTTGCATTCCAAGCACTGAATTCACATCTTCTATGCCAAATATTTTCATAAATTTCTTTAAAAATCTACCCTCCTTTGTTATATTTCCCTTTCTGGGCCCCCCAGATACATCTTCACTGCTGTAAATCAAAGTCTAGTCCCCCCCCATTAGCAATATTCCTTACTGAAACTGATTATTTCTCCCAAAAATTTCATTAGCTCCATTATAGCAGTTTTTGATGGAATATAAATACATGCCAGTATAATCCTCCTTCCTTGCCAGTAGCCCCTTAGTACTACAGATCTACCATTATTGTCTTTTTTCCTCTTCTATTACTATTGGAGCTCCTCTTGCAATTAATATAAGTACTCCTGTCTTCCTTTGCCCTGGGTATTCCTTTGAATAATCATCCTGAAACCCTTTCTTTATCAAATTCACATGTTCAGTTCTTTCCAAGTGTATCTCCTGTTGCATAACTATTTGCACTATAAATATTTTACTATAATCCAATACTCTTGCTTTTTTTTATTTATCTGTGAGACTGTGACAATGTGAGGTATCACCAGCTATGCCAGGAGAAGTAGGGCAGTGGATATGTAACATATGCCAGAATAGCTAGCTGAAATTTTGCAAAGAATTATGTCATTTGTATATCAAACTGATTTGTACAGATGCTTGTGTTGAAAAATGTATTTGTAAAGCTGCTTGTGTTAAAAATGTACCAACAGTGTGCCCTGCTGAACAGAAAAAGAAATATACATGTATTATTGTAACTGTTTAAATATATATGTTTTAACAGAGGATACTGGAAGAGAAGAGGTTAATCTCAATCCACTTAACTTTAAAAATAATATGAAATTAAATTACTTGGCTTAGGTCATAAAGATTTTATCTTACAGTTTTGAATGCAGCTAGAGACGAAAAGTCTGTATTATGAAGCTTTCTGTATTGTCTTTAGGATGAACTAATTGCTACTCTGGAAAGGTGGCAGTTTGAAATTGTTTTATGACTTCCAAGAGCTGCAGCAGATCTTAGCAAGGCTCTGTGTGTGTATTAATAAAATATATGTGCTAAATCCTGACAGTTTCTAACAATGGGGTAGCATGGGAACCAGAAATCAGATGACCAGATTTATTTGATGTTATTTGTAATCTAGGATAAAAATGATGTTTAATACTAGTTGAGACTGAAAACTCATGGCAGTCTGTTTTTGGAACCTGACATCGAAGGATCACTCACCTACTTCATCTTGCCTGGCTCTAGTAAGTGACCAGGGAATAGTAATTATTTAGATCAGTCAGGAAAATATAGGGAGGTTAGTTAAGTTCTGTTTTTCTGTATCTGTGTGAATCTATTAATTTGTGTTATTTTAATATTTCCTGTGTCTGAAACTCTGGTGTTTACTGTAAATAGATATTTAGTATTTTCATGATATTTTCTTATTTATTATTAAATATATTTAAACTTTTCATTGTGACTGGTCTTTTAGAGAATGCTTTAATCTCTGAGACTATTTATATATTTAGTGACAGCTCTGGCTGCTCCTGAAAGCCTTGCTCTTGGTCAAACTACGATTTGTATTAATATTAATTTCACTCAGTATAATGGGATACCTTTGCCAGTTTTTCCCAGGTGTGTGTGTGTGTGTGTGTGTGTGTGTGTGTGTGTGTGTGTGTGTGTGTGTGTGTGTGTGTGTGAAAATTAAATCTCAAAGAGTGTGTCGGTCAGCTGTTTGTAACAGGGACATTATGCACTGGCTTCACAGAGAGGGGGCTGGAGAAGTTGGCTTGGACACTCAGCTGAGGCCTCATCTCTGTACCTGTGCCAGTGGGCAGTCTTACTGGGGACCTGGAGGGAGACATATAGAGAAATCCAAACTCTGGATGGAGTGTGTTCCCTGTGTGCTCTTAAAAGAGATTTTCCTTGATGTAGAGAGCTGCATCTGGAAATACTAGGTGTATCCATTTTTTTCAAAGTAAACATCCCTCTTCAGTGCCAGTGGTGAGGATTCAGGCTCATTGATTACTGGCCCAGAGAAAGGACATAACAGAGACCATTAACATTTAAAGACATTATAGAAAGAATCATTTTGTTGAGGGATTAATATTCCCACCTTTTATGTATAACAGCTTTTTTGTTAAATGTCTAGTTCTAGCTTTTGTGTTACATGCATGCACTGTTTAGCAGGTTAATCTTTTGTACAGTTGTTTCTTGTCATCTCCATTGGGTGTATCTCACATCTTGCAGAACTTTTTGTTTTATGGAAAACCCTCAAATACAAATACAAATACATACACACACACCCAATCATGGGTGCCAGAACCATAGAGCCTGGGTGGGGGGGGGGGGAGTCCCCCATACACATACTTTTACAGCTGAAAGACCTGTCAGGAAAAATTAATGAAGTGAAGTTTTCACACTAACATGAATTCATGTGCGGAAGGTAAATGAACTAAAGTAGCTGTTCTTGTTCTCTTATTGCTCTGTGCTACAGGAGTTGTGCTGCCACTGTTCCATTGGTGCTGCCACAGCCAGAGTCATGTTGGTAAGGAGAGTTTTGTTCTTTTATTTGCAGGAGCTATGCTGCTCCTGTGTGTGTGTGTGTGTGTGTGTGTGTGTGTGTGTGTGTGTGTGTGTGTGTGTGTGTGTGTGTGTGTGTGTGTGTGTGCACGCAAAATGTCCCCGTTAGGTATACCTGGTGGTTAGTGATACTCAGGCTCAAACAAGAGCCTGAAATATGTAACCATACCACCACCTGTGATTCAGGGAGTTCAGTCCATAGCTCTCAACTGTCCAGATTTTCACATACAATATGGCTTATACTTTTGGCCTGTTCCTCTTAAAATGTGTGGTTTTATGGCAAATCAGTGAGAACTGAATTCATTAAATAATGCCAGCCCTTTAAGTGTCAGTTTTCCTATCTTTCAGGAAACACATGATAACACAAAAGACATTATTTTAGCAACTTTCTAAGATTATACAAGCAATATTTAAAATGTATCCCTGGTTTTTACCCTTTGCCCCCCAGAAATAAATTTTGGATTTTTCCAGATTTAATGTGCTGTGAAGTTGAGAGATTTAGTTGAGTGTCAAGTGGATTTTACAAGGAGCTGAGAGCTTCAGGGGAAGAGATGTTTAGTGCTACATATGCTAAGGTATCTGCATTGTTAGTAGCACAACAGGTAGTATATTTGCTTTTGATGCAGAAGGCTGTGGGTTCTACTCCCACAGTATGCAGATGGATAGCTGATACTGTACTGTGTTGTACTTTAAAGGGAGTGGATGCTGCAGTCCTATGAATGTTCCCCTTTGGAGGAGTTACCTAGTAGCTATGAACCTGTCATCAGTTTGCCATCCATTCCCCATTGCAAAATTACTAGCTTATCATTTTTTAAATGTAGCATAGGTAATTTATTTTTCAAGTGCAACAATCACTTTATTTGTAGATGAAACAATGAAATCTAAAGGTGCTTGCTAGCAACAATCTCTTCATTAGTTACAGATCTCTTTAATGTGGAATTATTTAGATGACTTACTTCTGCAGGGATTTTTCATATTTACTGATATTGGTGGATTACAATGACAGAAGTTTGAGTGACCTTTTATGGTTGAAATTTTCCCAAATGGGTAGTTTTTCATTGCTGGTTCATAAATTTTGTTTCATTGCTTAATAGAAGACTGTTCCAAACTACAAATTTAAAACACATTCTAAGAAGTGGTGCTGTTTTATACAAGGAATATAATTTAATACAGTCAGGTTAATGCAATCAGGAAGGTGAATCAAAGAACACAAACATGTATGCTTGCTCACAGGATACAGGAGATCAAAATAGGGGAAGAGACCAGTCACCAATGGAGTCCTGCAGGGTTCGGTGCTGAGACTTTTTCTGTTTGGCATATACATCTCAAAAGTAAAAGGAAATACCCTAGGGCTTTGGCCGACTATGTTTGAGATGACTGCAAACTAGGTGCAGTTATTGAATCCCCAAATGACTTAACCATCATGCAGGAAGGTTTTTCCCAAACAATAACCAGTGCCAGAATCATGAATTGAAACTAAGCTCCAAAAAATACATTATCATATCCTTTGGGAAGTCATCAAATCCAGGCAACTGCCAAACTGACAACATCCCCTGAGAACTGACCCAGTTATTTGACATTTGGGAACTTGTGTGTACAGTGACCTAACGTTTGACGAACACGTACCCAGAGTCATAAGAAAGTTTTTCTATATTGCACAGCATATAAACAAATTGATTATGACTAGCTCTACAGATGTTATTGCCCCCTTTACAAAGCCCTCATTAGGTCAATCATTTTGTATAATGCCCACTTTGGCATGTATCTGTTCAGACCCATGCAACAACTGGAATACCCACAGAGATACCTTGCTAAAGGGATAAAAGTCCTAAACAATAGGTCTTGCATGGACCACCTCAAAGATTTATCACTATACTCAGTATCCTACAGAGTGCTTAGAGGTAACATGTTTGGCATACAAGGCATCCACCGACCAAATACAGATGGACCTACTGAACATCAGCAAGTCAAATGGCATCAGAAATACTCAGTCCAGGTATCTAAACTGAATGTTGTGGAGAGATGGATATATATCACAGAGGCTACCACTGCTCCAAAACAGACTATCTATTCAAGTAAAACAAAGCTCATCCCTGTCCATATTCAAATGCAACTTGAATCTAAGGATGGGTAATAGAAAATGTACTCCAGGATTGCCCCTTGTGCCATTAATGGATAGAGGCAGTTCCTAAATGCTGCATCACTTACATGAGTCCCCTCAAATTATCTATAGTATGATCACATTTATTCTCACTAGGGCTAATATACAATTATCAGCCATGGGATAGGTAAAACCAATCAGTAAATGATAATTCAAGCACCAAAAGGGAAACTGGTTAAGCATAAAATGTCCTCCAAGGTAACCTATGTTGTGGTAGTAAATAAATTTAAAAATTGCCCTTTTAGATCACTAAGTGCCCCCCCCCCCCCAGTCTGCAGCAGCTTCTGGTGCCTCTGCACCCAATACCCCCCTAAAACCTACTAACTTAATAATAACACATAAAATTATGTACATCTTCAAATATTGAAGTTTTACCCCTTAATATGAACAAAAGTTCTGAACTGACAGCCACACACACAGACTCAAGATAAACAGAAAGAATGATTATCCATACTAAGATGCATGGTAGACGTGTGTTTCTATTTAGTGCTGTCTGGTTTTACCTTATCTTTATAGCTCTCCCAGCTGGGAAAACACTCAAATGCTTTCAGAAAACATAGAAAACATTTTCTGCAAGCCATTTTTCTTTATCTGATTGTCTGCTAGTGACATGAGAACCAGATACAGGACTGTTTACTAGAAAAAAGACCTTATATTCTATATTCTTTTTAATTTACTTACATTCTGTTGAAATTTGTTACCATATAAAGTTAATTACCTTAACCCAGTCATTCTCCTATGCAAGAATGAGGAAAAAAGCACACTACCTTTTCTTTTGTCATGCTCATTTAACCAGATCCCTTTTTCTTTTTTCCTTGCTGCGGTGGTGGTGCTGCGGTAGCGTTGTCACCTCACAGCAAGACGTTGTCCCGTTCGATTCTCAGCTAGAGCGTCTTCTGTGTGGAGACATGCGTGAATGAGCATACCTTCGTTGAAGGTTGTGTGTCAGGGCTGGCAAACTCGGCACGTAAAAGTCTACTGCCAATCATTAGCGGACCAGAGTTCCGCTGTGGCGACCCCTAACCGGGAAAAGCCGAAAGACACAAACAAACTGCAGTGCCTACATTTCTTAAAACTGAACAAGGAGAAGGAGACAAGAAGAAAGAAAGAAACAAGAAGAATAAACAGAAGCATCAACTTACATTAGTGTCCCCATTACACTTAAAAATAACTGAGAAAATGTTATAACATGCAGAAAAACTCATGCACCACTTAAGTAATACTTTTAAGAAAAAATAATTTTACTTGTTTTATTTACAGTTAACTCTCTCCCTCCTCTTTCCCTCTCATGAGTATCTTTCCGAACATTAATGACATGAAGTAAGGCATATGCTTTAGAGTCCCCTACAAGTTTAACAAAGTCCAAACAAGTCCAATATTTCCAGATTTTCTTGTTCTGTCCTGTTCATCTCCATCTCCCAAACTCCATCTCTGCTTCACCTCCAGTCCACTCTCAGTTCTTCTAGCCTATTCCTGTGCTTGTTTCCCTATCCAAGCATTTTCCATTGAAACACTGGCAAAGGTTTCACTGGCACAGTCTCTCTGTGGTGTTTATTACCAGAAGATCAAGAAGCAGAATCCCCTTTTGTTTCACAGCTCTTGTTGGACAAACTTTTGTATTTCTTCCTAGCATGTACCTTATCAAAAATGTTTTTGTTCCTCCATGGAAAAATATTTTGAAAATAGCTGGGTACAGGAGTTGGAATCTCATGCCTGCTTCTTGACATTTCCTATATAATGGAATAAGTGTATTGCTGTTCTGCCTGGTGTACAATGAGTAGTCATTCTCCAGAAACACTCTGATGTCTCCAACTTTTAGTACTTTGTCTTCTGCCACAGTTTTGTCAGAATCAACTCCTTCATCTGGTAAGATTGCAATTTTACTATTAAAGGTCTAGGTTGTTTTCTCATAGCCAGGTTTGGAGTGTACACAAGATGTGCCCTTTCAATTAACAGTTCCTGTTGTGGAATACCAGTCCAGTTGCTTATGTGTGCTTTCATGAAATTAATACAGTCTGTCCCTTCCAGCTTTTCAGGTACATCAGAAATTCACAGGTTTTCACTATGTGCTCTGTCCTCTAATTCTATTATTTTTGAAACATCTCTTCTTGTACAGTTTCATATTCAGCCAGCCTTTTCTTCATTTCAACCTCTGAGCTTTGCAGTTTTATCATCTCATCTGAGTATCTATTTAAAGCTTCTTCAGTTTTTCCAGCCTTTTATAGTTTGAGTTGATTTACTCCATTAGTGTTTCATTTAATTTAGTCAGGTCTGTATGCAGTTGCTTTATACTTTCTTCAAGTTTACTACAGGCCATGTCTGGAGCTTGGACTTCTTTTTGCTGAACAGCTACAATACTTTTCCCAGTGTTTTTCCATCACCTTTTGTAGCTGATTTTCCTTCAGGTCCTCTGTATTTCTTTTGTTCCTGACATCCAGGCAGTGCAGTTACTAGTTAGTTATTGAAGTTTACTCAGAAATCCAGGTCAACTGGCTTTCTTTGCTAAGTTTCTGTTTTCAAAATGGGCGAGCTGGAATTAAGGTGTTACTGAATGCGCAGCCATCTTGGAAGTCAAAGAAATATTTAAATATTGAACTTATAATGGAAGTCTGATGTTTGTCAAAAAGAAAATGCAAAGAAGATAAAAAAATGCCTAATCTTTTTATGTAATTAGTTTTTGTGGATTGGTGTGATTTGTTTTTCTTTTTTAAGGGACAATATAGATTTTCTGAATACATGAGGGAAATGAGAAAATGTTTTTGAGTTTCTTTTCAACAAATAGAGAACTTAAAAGCTAAATTTGAAATATAGCATGTAAGCACTGGCTGTCTGATAAATGTCTAGTAATTGGTACTCTATAAGATAAGATTACTTTTTCCTACTGTACCAGCATGCAGTACAAAAATATAAAATGTGCCATGCATGAGGATTGCACAAATTATATTACTTAGCATTGATATGTTTCTTTCTTTTTCAATAAGGATTGTTTCTTGAAAAAAATGAAGAAACATTTATTCATTAATTGGGTTCTAGTTGTAATTTAGTTACATGTTAAACTACTGAACAACAACATATTGAGGAAGTACTGAGAAGTAAGCATTTCTGGTAAATAAACTTCCTTATAGCCATTCTATGATTTGAATATATGAATTATCTTTCTTCTGTAAAGATACACATCAAAAACCATCATACAGTAAAGTCCAGGTTGTTCCACTTGATATAAGACTGTAGCTGAATTTAACTTCAGAATCCATACATATCCTTTCTCTTTCCTCATTCTGAAATTTTGGAAAAATTCATTGCAGATCTATAGCTTGTCTGTTTTTCAGATATTAATAAGGAGTTTTTTTGTCCTAGCACCTGAAAGCTCCTATGATCAGAGCAGTACCCCAAGGCTCTCCCTTGCATGTATCTTGTACTGATACTACCAAACTAATTTAGATGTGTGTACAAGTAGCTTTAAGCTAATCAAGCCAGCAGGTTCAGCTCTGAATTTAACATAGATTCTTAAGAGATTTTTATTCAAAATGCTGCAGAAGATTCTATTTATTTCTTTATATATATTTTTTTAATACAAACATGAATTTTCTGACCATGATCTCCAGTTCGACCTTTTACACCCTCGGGGGTCTAATAACAGGTAGTATATGTAAGACCCGCATATCTTAAACACATAATGTCTTCCGTGGGTTCATTTGCATATATCCCATGAGGCTCTAGCACAGGAGTTTTTAAGGAACCACACAGCGAAAACCCTAACCTGGCCATTTTTTTTTTGTAGTTTTTACAGATTTGTTTTATCAATGCAACTTTTTCTAGCTTGTTTACAGACACCTTTATGGTAATGGACACCAGCTGGGCTAATGTAACCTTGCAAACTTAATTCCTCAGTGTAACTAGTGCACTTACCTAACTTCTGAAAAGATTGTATAATAAGGGAGAATCTCATTTGAAGAAGAAGAACCAAGAGTCGCTGTGTCTTTTTTTTTTATTGTACAGGAGAATCTTCTGCAGCATTTTGAATAAATATCTTTTAAGATCTATATTAAGCTAAGAGCTCGACCTGCTGGTTCAATTAGCTTAAACCTATTCAGACACGTCTATATTAATAACTGATAAAAAAAATTTTGCTTTAAGATGCCTACCTATTAGCATATTTGCAGAAACACATCTTACAGATTGAACAGATAAATCTTTATAGCCCACTATTAAAAAAAAAAAAAAATAAAATATATATATATATATATATATATATATATATATATATATATATATATATATATACACATACATACATACATAAATATATATACACATATATATGATTATGGTTCATTTGCTCTAAAAAATACAGTGGTGCATTTAATCAAAACCTTAAAACTCACTTCACTGAAAATGTTACATACATTAAACACATCTCCAAAAGTGACTTGTCTTCTCATGTGGACTCTATGTTAGATGCTCCTGAATCCAAAAGCCTTGTCTTTAATAAAGTAAAGCATTCAGATAATCCTGAGAATCCTGAATAAAGCATCTGGCTTTCACTGCTAATTTTTTTTGTTTTTTTATACTTGGTGGCTTTACCTGCAGTCATAGGTTGACAGCATCGTCAGGTTATATTGTGTTTTGCTGAGAAACAAATGGTAGATGAATATGATCCTGCCAGGCTACCCTATCTACTTGAAATAAATGAAATTGATGAGTAATGGACATCATAAACTTATGTCAATTGTTTAAGGCACACAGCTTGCAACAATATGTATGAATTAGATTCAAGTACAAGTACTAGATTTAATCTAATAAGAAAACATACATATTATTATGCTAAATTTGCATGCTATACTATTATGACAGAAAGTATCATAATCAATAACCACTTTTTTATCAAAGTATATTACTAAAAATACATAACTGCATACTCTGTAGACCAGTACAGATTCATCTGTCAATACAGCCTGAAAGATGAGTGTGATAAAATGAATAAACTATTTTAATTTCATGGCACAGATAATGTAGTTTGTACAACACTCAAAAACTTCAACATTTCAGACCTCTCCAGTGATTTCTTAAAGCCAGAAATATTGCTTACTTTACATTGAAGGTTATTGTATCCCTCATTTATTATTCTTGAATTATTTGGCAAACTCTTGCCCACATTGTAAAAAAATTATTGCCATATGAAGTTCCAACACTGAACAAAAATGGTGCTGCTGTTTCCATATACAAGCACCTTACTTTGAAATATAACAGTGATCAGTGTCACTGGCAGTAAATTTTGAATGAGGGGCTTAATTTGTTTCTAACTAAACCAAAGTCATAGCATTGAGATAATTTGTATTCCTATTCATTGGTTTGCTAATTGTTGCCACTGGCTACTAACTATGCATTTACACTAATAGTATTACTGTTGTGTTTTACAACAGTTATGATCTGTTATTATATAACTGTGATCTGACAAGAGTCACGGTTGTCAGCAAATTCATTTTAGACAAGAAGATAAATGTGTGTTTTCTTTGCAGAGCAGGCTTCTATGAACGTATTTGTGAATTTGGGAAAAGGAACAATGTGGTCTTAGGATATTATTTGCTGAATGCCTGAGAAAGGTTGCATTTTTTTTTTAAAGTCACTGAGGTTAAGTTACCTTTTGCTCATTTGAATATATTATTTAGTATGTTAGTCCAACAGAAATGCAAATCCTAACTATAGCTTGACTCATGCATTCAAAAGAGACAATGAAGCAGTGTATGGGTTCAAGATATTTATTGTACATAAACACATTAAGAACTGTAACTGGAACATACACTTAAGCTAAATGATTCACTCATTACTTCAAACACACTCACATGTGCATCTCCATTTATGACCGCATTCACTCTGGCTGACTGTACAAAATGGCACTGATCTTGCATGCGCTCAGTACTTATATGCACGTGCTATCTAGCTACAGTGGCTGACTAGGTTCAATATGTGCACTGATCTACATCTTCCCTCTTTAATTTGTTTGACATGCAATAGGAGAACAAAACATTCTAGATATCACAACAGCATCTCAACAACAAATAAGTTCAAGTCCAAGTTACTGTGTATTTTGTATTGGGTCTGGAAATGCTACCTGATTTGGTCACATAAATATTATGATTGGATTTACCAACAGGGAGAGTCTCTGGGGATTCTTTCTCAATTGGAACTTCAGGGGATACGTCAGGATTACTTGAAGAATGTACACTGTCCTCTGGAACATGAACAAGTATAGAGTCACACTGGGAAATAGAATCTCTGGCACAGGAAATCTGCTGCACCACTGGTGTGGAGTGGAAGTATACATCTTCGATTCCTTCTGAAATCCATTCCTTCAGATTGTACTATGTAAGATCCCGATTCTTCACAAAGATTTTTGATGATACCCACTTGGTCATATCATTTAGATGTTTGCATTCTCACAATCTCTCCTAGTCTTAATGGTCTGAGAGGTTTGCTGGGCTTGTCATAGTACAACTTTTGTGACTGACATTTTTTTCAAAAGTTGAGCCTTGACCATTTTGTTGTCTTTCACATTTGGTACTAACAATTGTTTACTGATCAGTAAAGTTGTTTTTGTCTGTCTGGACATTAATCTCTGAGCAGGTGAACCAAGCAAATTATCTCAAAGAATGTTTCTGCGATTAAGTTAAGAAAAACATTGGTATCATCTCCCATGGATTTCTTCAACAAATGTTTTGCACTTTGAACTGCATATTCGGATAATCCATTGGACTGTGGATACTCAGGACTACTAGCAACATGGACAAAGTCCCAAGACTCAGCAACTTTCTTAAACTGCTGACCTGTAAACTGTGCACCATTGTCAGAAATGACTTTGTGCGGACTACCATAGACAGAAAAATGTCTCTTCAATTTTGTAGCAACAGTGCTGGACATTAAGTTAGGAAGAGGGTCAGTTTCAAACCAATTTAAATAAGAGTCTACCTACACTAAGTAATGTTGACCATTCCATTTGAAAATATCAGTAGCAACCATCGACCATCATAACTCAGGAATCTGGTTTAGCTGAAGTGGTTCTTTTTGTTAGTGTGATTTAGTACTATTGCAAACTGGCATGATAGAGTTTCCTTCTCTATATCTTTTGACACATAAAGCCAAAATACTATGCCTTTTTCTTTTAGTTGAATCAGTACCCAGATGAACACAATGCAAAATTTTGATATATTCCTGTTGTAATGCTTTAGGAATTACCACTTTAGGATCTTTCATAATGATTCCATCTTCCATCTTGAGCTATCTCAGTAAGGAAAATACTGCTGTATGTCAAACGGTATACTGGTTTGTCACATGGGCCATCCTTGACTGATAACATTTTTCAGCTTCAAGAGAATTGGGTCTGAAACTGTGTGATTTCTAATCTCATCAAGATGTGACAACAAAAAATTTCCTATTTCCATGACTGCAAAATATGCCTTCTCATTTTCATGTTGCTCTGTTGTTTGTCTGAGTACTCTTGTCAAAGCATTAACCAGGTATAAATATTTGCCTTTGGTGTAGACAATATTGAAATTGTACTTTTGCAATTTTAACATTATGTGTTGCAAGCGTGCTGGGGCCGTATGTAATGGCTTTTTCAAAATTGTCACTAGAGGTTGATGATCAGTTTCTATATGGATAGGTCTTCCATAAATATAATCATTGAACTTTGAACATGCAAATAATACTGTCAAATGCTCTTTTTCTGTTTTTGCATAGTTCTTCTTTGAGTTAAAGTTCTGGATACATAAGCTACTGGTATGCCTTCCTGAAGAATGCTGCAGCAAGACCATACTTTGAAGCATCACACAAAAGAGTTACAGGTTTGTGAACATCATAATATCTCACTGTGCATGGGCTGGCAATTTTCTTCTTCAGAATATCAAATGCTCTTTGGTGTTGTTCCAACCAGGACCAGTTTACATTTTTGCATGTCAGCTCACGTAAGGGTGCTGAAAGCTCACTCAAGCCTGGGATGATTTTTCCTAAATAGTTGACCATACCAAGAAAACATTGTAAAGATGTGACATTTTGTAGAACTAGCATCTCAAAAATTGCTGCCTGCTTAGATCTGGGTATAAGCCCAGAACTGGTAAACAAATGACCCACATAAGTAACTTCTTTCAACTTGAATTTACATTTCTGAAGATTCAGTTTAAGATCGACTTCATTTGCATGGAATAGAACTTTCTTGAGGTTTCAGTCATGTTCTTTTTCACCATTGCCCCCTACAATAATGTTGTCAACTATGATAGCACATGGATAACCTGAAAAAGTTCTTCCATTGCATGTTACAAGACTTCACTGGCAGAATTTATCCCAAATGGCATTGTCAAAAATCTGTATCTTCCAAATGGTGTACTGAAAGTGCTTAACAATGAAGATTTGCGATCCAGCGAAATTTGCCAACATAATCTTTTTGCATCTAAGACAGAAAAACTAGTGGCATTTGACATGATAGTAGCTACTTCTTCTACTGTGCGCATTGGATAATGAGGACATTTAAGTGCATGAAGTCTCGTGGATCAATACATATTCGAATATCATCTGAGATTTTCTTATGAGCTATGACCATGGAGAATGCCTATTCAGTTGGTTCTTCCACTGGAGTAATTACACCCAAATTCACCATTTTGCTTAGTTTTGCTTTAACTTTGCTCTGCATTGCCACTGGAAGCTTCCATGCTGGTTTGATAACTGGGCTTACTTCATGGTTTAACTTCAAGGAATATGTGACTGGAAGTTTGCCAAGCTCATCTTTGAAAATATCAGCATACTCACAAAAAATATTCTGTGTAAAATTATCATTGTGGTTCATGCTTAGATGGTGGACCTCTTTATTAAATGAAATCAGTCCCATTCTCAAACTGTCTTTGAGACTTAACAGTGACTGGATGTGACTTTTGACTACGTAAAACTGCAAGCCATAGCTGTTTCCAGCAGAATGGGATGTGTGAACTACAGCGCCATCAGTTTGGATCCCTTCACCACCATAAGCAACTAGTTTTGCACACTTTGCTGAATCAAGTTTCTCACCAGCTCTTACTTTAGCAAACATTTGTGCTGATATAACATTGCATTTAGACCCATTGTCTACTTTAAGTTCTACGGGTTTCCCATTAATTCATACAGTACAAAATATTTCACTCTTTGCTGACAATTGATAGTCTGCTATATTAACTGTTTCATCTATCACAGAGACACCATCAACATAAAAAGTTTGCTCACAGCTCTCTATCTGTTCAACTTGCTTCCTTGGATGCTCTGTTTTAATAAAAGATTGTGCCACTTTAGACTTACAAAGCCTTTTGAAATAATTCCACTTTTTACATTTGTGACAGTATTGCCCCAAAGCTAAGCATTTTTCTCATTTAGGTTCATGGCTGCCCCCACAATTACAACAGTTAACAATAAGGTCTGGGGTGATTAACAACGTCTTTAGTTTATATTTCTTTTTCATCTTAGTTTTATGTTGTACACTATCAACATAAGCACTGGTAGATACTGCAAGCATGCATTTCTCATTCATAAGCATATTCATGTAATTTTCTGTAAGCTCATATATTTGACAGATCTCTATGGCTTTGCTTAATGTTAAATCACTAGCACTATCTTGAAAAAAAATCTTCCTCAAAGCATCATTAATACCACAAACAAGCCTGTCTTTCATCAACTCATCTTGAAGATCACCAAATCTGCACGTTTTAGCTTTATTTCTCAAGTCAATAATGTATGCTGCTATACCAGGCTTTTGATTTCCTGTGTAAAATATGTGCCTTTCTATTGTAATACTCATTTGAGGTTTGCACATTTATCTAAATTTATGTTTTAAGCACTCAGGGTCTTCCCGCTTTTCAGCCTGTGTCACAATATGGCGGTTTTCCCCTTGTCCTGCATACATGGCAGGTCCATACACAATGAACATTCCCACTCAGTGGCTTCAGAGCCAGCTAAAGTGAGGAGTATAAATGCTTTTGTACATACAGAAAATGCAGCTTGTATGAAAAAATCATATTCTTGCCCAAACACTCTCCAATTCTCAACAACATATTTATCAAACACCAGTGGTTCAGGTCTGCGAAATCCTTCAGTCATAACAACAAAATTAGTTTAAACATAAGCATAGACCAGGTAAGTGTAATTATGTTTAACCTCACAACAATCTCTCTGAAATAGCTTTGCTTTAACACTGCAAACACCATGAACATTCCAGAAACTTTGGATACTTTGAATAGCTTTAGTTAATGTGAAAAAGTAGTACATTGTGAAGAAATGCTGTTGTTTTATCTTTTTCATACATTTTAAAGACATTTGTGTAATTATTTGAAATACTTTTATCAATATGTCACAATTTCAGACATTTAATTTATCTTGGTAATTTTTTCAAACATTTTGAATGCTTTGCCACACATTCAACGACTGAAAAATCATTTAAACGAGATTAGGTACCTTTGAGTAACTGCTGACCTGTTTGCGAGTTCAGTCCTGTATACTTCTCCACTTCTAACTGAACATACTAAATACTAGGCAATCAGTCTGCAGACTATTGAATGCCTTGCTGATAACCAGACAGTGATCAAAGATGAGAATCAAACCCTGTACCTTGTGTCTATCTACCAACCCCAACCCCATGTCATCCATTCAAGGATATGTGAGTACTAGGAAAGAATAACAGCAGTTCTGATGGTAACAGCTTATCCTTTCTACAGCTGTATGGTGGCAGTGTCAGCTGACATACTACATGCACATTGCCATGTCTGTCATATCACCTGTTGAATACGATGCTGTAGAATCATGATCACAGCTAAGGAGGTTCTGCCAGTGTCAGTTCAAACTGAGAGTGAGCCTGGTTTGGCTAAGTTTTTTCTTTGTCATTCTCTGTTATTTGACAGCTAAGCTCAAATCAAGCCAAATTGTTCAAGCATTTTTATCAACAAAACCTGTTAGTGCAATGCCAAATATATACAACTTTATTATTATAGCATGCAGTCATCTATGGTTGCCTCTTGGTCCACACTGGGGAGCCGTGAGATCTCATTGTCAGCTCTGGCTTGGGACTTAAGTGAAATGTTCCTGGCTTTACGTCATACGTTCCTAGGGTTTGTAAGAGAAAGAGCTTACTGTAAGAGGAACTCTGGTAGCTCTGGAGAATACCGAGTACAATGATAAAGAAAGCTTAGCAAAAATGGGACTGTGGGCAGGATATACTTACTCAAGTACGGGGACAGTGATTCAGATGAAATTAGTATGACAGCAAAGAGTAACTGGGAACAGGGTCAAGACAAAAAGCGATAAAGGAATCAGAATAGTATGGACTGGATATGCCAGCAGTGTCAGGAAGTGGACAGGGAAAGTGAATATGCATCAGATGTATGAAGAACCACTTATTGCAGGTGTTCCCCAAGGTTTTATCCTAGCACCACTACTTTTCAATATAGTTAAAATGATATTGACAAAGCAGCACACAACACTACACTTACTCAATATGTAGGTGATTCATCTCTAACCTGCTTAAAAAGAACAGCACAAAATATGTTCCACAGTGCTGGAAACTGATTAAAAGATTATCATTTGATATTCAATGTCAAAACGAATTACCTTAACTTGGACAAAGCACAATTACAAAAACATATTTTAAAACTGTATCGGAACAATATAATCAACAAACTAATTCTATGAATCGATTATCAAACTACTTGGAGTGATCAGTGACAAACTCAGGTTTGATCACTGCATGCAGCACTTGTCACACAAAACCAATGTAAAGTTTTGAATGCTGTATAAATATAAGGCTTTTATGGCACAGCATACCATGCAAACTATTGCTAATACTGTTCTCTCAACCATTCTGCTATATGCAGCTGCAATTTATATCAATTCTCAAATAACTTTTACACAAATTTGTGCAAAGATATAACAAATTATCTAAATTAATGACCACATTTTCTAACTGCGGTGGTGGTGGTGCGGTAGCGTTGTTGCCTCACAGTAAGACGTTGTCCTGTTCGATTCTCAGCTAAAGTGTCTTCTGTGTGGAGACATGCGTGAATGGGCATACCTTTGTTGAAGGTTGTGCGTCAGAGCCGGCAACTCGGTACGTAAAAATCTACTGCCAATCATTAGCGGACCGGAGTTCCGCTGTGGCTACCCCTAACTGGGAAAAGCCGAAAGACACAACAATGACCACACTTTCTAGCAGAACTACACTGTACTTGAAAAACCTTAAACAGAGTTCCAGCACCATCTGAACTGTTCTCAGCAGATCTCTAAACATTGCTCCATTTCATTGTGCAATAATGTTAGCATAAGTCCATAATTTAGCAGTACCAGAAGTAGAACCAGTTACCTTTAAATCTGAACTGTCATCATCTGATGCAGCCCTCTGCACTAGTTTTGATTCTTCTCCTGACTGGAAACCTCTTCCACATCACATTGACCTTCGAAAAATATGTCATTCATATTTCCACCTTCTGTCACAGTAAAGTCCTTATCAATCACACCAAACCAGAACAATTTATTTATTTTATTTTACATTTGTTAACTGGGAAATTCCGACTGGACCAGGTCCATTTTCAGCGGAGGCCCGGGGAGAAAAGCTCCAGCATCAAGTTATACAAATACAGTACATCCAGCATAATACACAAAACAGGTTACATCATGTATGCTGAGCATAGTAATATAACAAGAAATTAATAAAAACACTCCAGGTAAAAGAAGATATAGAACATAGGTGAAAGACAATAATATCAGTTACGGTACATCCAGCATAATACACAAACAGGTTTTATCATATATGCTGAGCATAGTAATAGAACAAGAAATTAATAAAACACTCCAGGTAAAAGAAGATATAGAACATGGGTAAAAAGACAATGTCAGTTATACATTGGTAAGAGAAGAAAATTTATCAAGTAAGATTCTATAGTTAAAAGTACCCTTTCAGATGACCAAGCATACAGGGGATCAGAGATCCAGCATGTGATCAGAGAGGAGTTTGGGGAGTTAATAGTAGTATGGGTAGGGTTATGTGATACAAGGGCATAACCAGATACTAAGAAGGTGCGATTTGAGGGAGTTTTTGAATATGGATGTGGAGGGGGCAGTGGACACGGATAGGGGAAAAGAGTTCCAATTTCTGGCAACGGTGTGGGAGTAGAGCACTTTCCCTGCATTATTGTTAGCCTTGGTGATGGAGACGACAGATTTTCAACTGGATCTTAGGTACTGGTTTGCAGTATATACAGTAAGTAGGTTGGATAATGAAGGTTTTTTTTCAGGATATTTGAGAATATTGTAGGCTATGCCCAGCTGGTGATAGTTAAGTAGCTGTGGTAGCTCAAGCCATTTTAGTTCTTTTAGTGCAGCACAGTGATGGGTTCTATAGGTTTTGTTGGTAGTAAACTTGGCTATTTTATTGTAGCATGATTCTAGTTTGTCTAGATCACATTGTCTGATTTGGGTAAAGATTGGTGCTGCGTATAATAGAGTTGAGAGGAGGTGGCTTTGTGCAAGAGTGACTCTTGCATTTTGTGAGAGAAAGGACTTATGCCTGTATAGGGAGCCTAGTTTTTTGTGTACAAAGTAGAACCACCATCCTGCTCTACTTCTACAGTCATTGTTTATTATATTACACACATCATCTAAACCACTGTCTTGAAGGACAACAACTTGCAGCTCTGATGACACCACTAACACAGCATTTGTATTTTACACATTATTTTTTCACATTAACTTTTTCCATATTAGCAACACAAGCACTCACCACACTGCCATCCTTTCTAGTGGAAGTCGTCGGGCCACACACACTGGGACAAGGTAGGGGAAGTTCTCCGGTGCCTTGGCCAAATTTCTCCTTGTCAGTATGAATACCCCCTCAGGTCTCCTGAAAGGAGGGCACTGCTCTAGTAGGACTAACTTGGCTAAAAAAGGGAAAATTAATTAATTAACTAATTAATTAATACAATTCCAACTTATTTCTCCCAAAATCTATAATGCATGAAAGAGCTGAAATATTAGATGGCATAAAGGTTGCATTGAAGGTCTCCATGTTAGTCTTGCTTACATTAAGCATTAATTAAGTGAAGAAAGGTATCCATATTTTCTTCTAATATTGAAAGGTCTCATATTATATGCAGGGAAGAAAAAGCATGTATGAATTAAATATCAACAGCATGAAAATGGTGAGTCAGACCTCTCCTTTGAATGGCATCTCCAAATGAAAACATGCACTATGAATAATAAAGGGCCATGAATGGAACGTTAAGGAAGAATTAATACCAGAAACTGCTGTCTGAAAGGTAGGAAGTAAGCTATTTAGGGACTATGGAGTACAAACCACAGTGAGTCCTCGGGTATCCAACAAAATTCCATGATCCACAGTATTAAATGATACTGAGAGATCAAGAGCAACAGAGAAGGAAAATAATGCTTATTCCTCACAACAAGGAGGTCATTCTCAACTCTAAAGAGACTTATTTCAGTGCTTTGTCATCTCTTGAAGCCAAACTGAAGAAGAGAGAGGTTGAAATTATACAGATTACACTGCAACTACTTTCTTAACAATCTTTCCAAAAACTGAAGGTAGAGTTTAGTTAATAATTCTTGACACTGTAAACATCTAAAGATGTTTCCCAATGAATAGACTCATAGTGTAATGCTTTGCATAACCATGTATAGGTCTAAGATAATTGGAATGCAGGTTCCAAAGTAATTAACCATATACTGGAACCTACCATAGGTTCATAGGTTGGTACTAGGCTATCAGCCCTAGGGTCTATACAAGCCTAGCCATAACAATTCCCTGGCTATTTCTTCCCACAGTATTTGCTTTCCTGGACCCCTGTCTAGCAGGGTGACTGATGTGATCCCTGTGGTGAATTTCCTATTTCCCATCCAATCATCAAGGTTCCTTTTGAAGAGGGCCAAAGAGGCGTTCTTCTTGACATGTATGGGCAGTCTATTCCAGAGTCTGAGGAGTCTCTGGGTCAGGAACCTATCCCTCCAGCATGTTTTGTTCATTGTGATGACAAGGTTTAGATCCCTGGAGCGTGTGTCTCTGAGGGATTGGGATTTCTTTAAGTGTAGCATGTCCAACAGCTCTGGGTTTGACATGGCCTTGTATGTTAAGCAGAGACCGCCTCTGAGTAGATGATATGCGACAGAGTATAGGAGGAGTTTTTTTAGACAGTCAGCATAGGGCATTTACTTTAGGCCTGTGATTCTTTTAGTGAGGTATTTCTGTGGCCTTTCCAGTTGTGGCAGATGTCTTGAGACGTACATACCAAATGGGGCATTGTATTCTATAATGGGTCTAATGAGGGATGAGTACAGTGGGACAATGACCTCCTTTGTTCTGGATGCAAAGTCCTTAGTGATGAGGTGTGTCACATAGAAGGATTTTCTGACTGTTGTGTCGATGTGGTTATCGAAGGTGAGACCACTGTCCACCTATGTCCCTAAGTCTCTTATCACACTTTCGGTGTTTAGTGTACTGCCACCTATGTGGTAATTCATGGGTACATGTTTTTTCACAAAAGGGATAACTATACATTTCTTGGCATTGAGCTTGAGCCCATGACTCTGGCACCAATTATCTGTTTCTGTAAGGTCCTTTTGTGGAATATCCACATCATTTGGGGATTCAATAATGGCTCCCAGTTTGCAGTCATCTGCAAACTTTGTTAGCCAGAGTCCCTTAGTGTTGGCCTGTACTTCAGAGAAGTAGATGCCAAACAAGAGCAGTCCCACGACTGAACCCTGAGGTACTCCACTTGTCACTTGTCTGGAGCTTGATTTGGAGATGGCTACTTTTACAGTGTGGGTTCTGTCAGTAAGCCAGTAGGCAACCCATTGAGTGATGTAGGGACTAATGCCCAGCTTAGTATGTTTATCTATGATTCCAGAGTGGGGGGGTGGTGTTGAAGGCCTTGGCTAGGTCCGGATAGGTTGTGTGGACCACCTTACCCTTGTCCATGGCTCAGGAGACTGATTCAAAGAAGTCAATCAGGTTCAGGAGACAAGATTGGCCCTTCACGAACCCAAACTGCGTGAGTTCCAATGTTTGAAGGTTGCCAATGTCTTTGTTTATAAGTTCCATTATAATACATTCCATGGCCTTGCAGATCAGGCTTGTCAGACTGATGGGGCGGTAGTTCCTCGGATCCAAGGTGGATCCCCCTTATAGAGTGGGATAACTGTAGATGTGTGCCACTCAGTGGGCATGAAGCCTGAGGTGAGGCTATGATTAAACATGACACTTAGGTGAGGTGCCAGTTCATTTTGTAGTTCATGTAGTACACAGCCTGGGATGTCACCTGGTCCCATGGCTGCTGTATTCTTAGCTTTGAAGAGTGTGTTTTTTACTTGTGTGGCTATTATTACTGGAATTTGGCAATCTTTCGGTATTGAGATGGGCCCTTTAAGGGGTGAGAGGGGAGTGAAGTTTGCACTGAATCGATCTGTCAGGATATTGGCAATATCCTTGGGATCAGTATATTTAATGCCATTCTGTTGTAGCTCAAAGCAGATCTGAGCATTGCCATTTAGATTCTTGACATAGCTATAGAATGCCTTGCGGTTGTCTTTGGAATCTTTGGCAATTTTATTTTCCTAACTACCTTTAGAGGATTTTATGAGGGATCTCAGCTTCTTACTGAGGCTGGTAAGGGAGTTTTCTGCATCCTGGGATTTTCCTCTTTTCTCCAACAGTTTCTTCCTTTTGTTGTAAAGTTTGTTTATGGCAAGGGACCACCAGATTGGCTTCCTTTTTTTTGGAGGAGAGCGTCTTGGTACTATTGGGGATGTCAGGATTCATGCACAAGTGGATGTGCTGTTGCAATGGCTTAGTGTAGGATTCAGCAGTCGAACTTTCAGTTCCCGTCTGCATGGGTGTCATAAAGTTTGTCATTTCTGACTTGAGTAGCATGAAGCTGGCTTTGGAGAAGTTTTTTACAGAGGTTTCCTTACTGGGGAAGGGGTTGGGATGTGGATGTCAAGGGTGATTAGCTTATGGTCAGACCTGACCAATGAGGGGGTGACCATAGGTGTGGAGCATCGATTTTCCATGTTGGCAATGACTGGGTCTAGGATATTGGAGCCCCTGGTGGGACTAAGGATTAGCTGATCCAGGGCATTGGAATTTATGAATTCCAAGAATCGTTGGGCAAAGGTGTTGGTACATGAGTAGTTTTCCCAGTTAGTGGCAGGGTAGTTAAAAACCACCCAGTATTAGGGTGTTTGGTTGTATCTTAATATTTTTCATGATGTTTAGAAAGGTGTAGTGAGAATCTTGGGGCATGGTGGGGGATCAGTACCAAGCTACAATTTGGATTGCAGTGTTACCTAGTGTTAGTTGCACCTGGAGAATTTCAGATGCATTGTGTTGGGCAACTAGCCTGGTGTTGTGAATATTCTTGGTGAATATGGACACTCCTCCACCTTTAGTGTTTCGGTCCTGGTTTGGTGGCTGAAAAGTGTAGTAAGAGTTGTAGCCTGGTATTGCAGGGGTGCTCTCTGGAGCCTTGAACCAGGTCTCAGTTACTCCACAGATATTGATGTTCCCCATTTTTAGGAGTGCCTCGAGTGCATTTTGAGGTTTAAACTTCTAGCATTGAGTAGCATAACCTTCAGATTTTGCATGCTTGTACCTGTTACGGTGATGGTTTTGTCCTTTGAACTTTGCCTAAAAAAGGTACTATAGGGGTGGCAAGAGCCTTAGACAGTAACCTGAATCCCAGGGGCGACAGGTGCAGACCATCTCTGGCAAAGCATTGTGGTCTGTCGATCATGTCGTGCCAGGCAAACAGATACTGGATCCCCTTTGAATGACACCAGAAGCTTAGCCAATTGTTGAAGTTGATCATTTTGTCTGTATACTGTGGTATCATTCTGTGCAAAGGCAGAATGCTACTCAGGGCTAGGGTCATACCTGCCTGGGCCACATGATCCAAGATCTCTTCCATGTCTCTTTTCATGTAGTCCAGGGAGGTACATCTCAAGTCATTCACTCCACCATGGACAATGACAGAGTCATATCTGTACTTGTTATGGAGTGACTTGAGTGCATGCATTATGTGGCGGATCCTGGCACCCAACAGGCAGCTGACTGCAATTTTCTCCTTGTTCAGTCTGGTGAGTGGGACATCAGTGTGCCTGACTATGGAGTCACCTATAACTAAAGTGTTGGGTACGTTGTCTTGTCTTAGGGGCTGTTGTTGGGTGGCACACTGGTGTTGTGAGCTATGTGACACTTTGGTTGTGATTGGTGTTTGTTTGCGTTTCAGCTTCAGAGGACCTTGCTGCTTGGGCAGGTTACTGTTAACATATGTGGGTTTAGTGTTGCTATGTGTGGGTATTGGTGGTGTGGGTTTAGAAGGGCTATGTGTTGCTTGAGGTGTAGTGTGGGTGTTAACCTTCTCCTCTTGACTGTCTAGGACAAGCTTGGGTGGAGAGAGCTTTGCTTCCAGTTTTACTATGTAAGTGCATTGCTCGCAGGTTGTAGTGTTGGGTGGTAGGAGGAGGGGGTTGTCTGTGTACATGAGGCAATTGCTGCATTGCCCCAGTATGTCCAAATTTACCAGGTGGACAGGAGAAATCAGCAGAAGCTGACCCTTGGACATGCCTGGTTTGGTGCTTTTTTTGGGGGGTTTTTTGCTAAATACAAGAGCTGTTTTCCCTTACCTTAGCAAGGTACTTTGCAATTATAGGCTGTTTAGTGCCTATGATTAATTTCTCCTTATTAACAAGGAGAGTTGAGTGCTTGTATCAGTTTAAGAGTTCCTAGTGCTTTCCAGCAGGTTTTGAAGCAAGTGCTAGTCACAGGGATACTTAAAGGTAAGATGAAAAAAAATGGTTTATCCTAAACACTGCAGTATGCACTAGAGGAGTTAGATGTGAAAGTAGGTAGCTTAAGTTTTACCTGTCTAAAAAGTTAAGTTTAGTGGAGAGTCACTATTTTTAAAACAACAGGATAGATTGAAAGGGGGTGGTCACTTTTGTATTCTGGTACTATGGAATACAGTAGGATGGCCAATAAATTTAAATAGTTGAAGGGGAGTGATTTCACAAAATTATAATTTTGTGCTTATGCACACAAGCCAGTAAAAACAGAGAGGAAATGAGATATATGGTCAAATTAACATAAGGTGAAGGCAACTAGAAAGACAGTGGTGTTTAAGAACACTACAGTAACCAGGTGGGAGAGTGGGGAACAAATTTTCTACCTGACTCACAAGAGACAGATCTGTGGTCTCTTTTCAAGTTTTAATATGCAGTTAAAAGCAGAATACAAGTAAAACACAAGGTAAATAAAACAATTCACAGTATTCAAAATAGAAAAGGGCAATAAAGTAATGCAACAAATAAAAAGCAAACTAACCTTTCCCTCACAGCAAAGTGTAGCAGAGTCTGGGTGAGCCTTTCCAGTAAAGCTCTGAAATGTTTTATTTTACCCCTTAAATAAAAGGTTTAGTTCCTAACTCCACCCCCTCATTTCACAGATGATTAACCTTAACTGATCTGTTCTGTTGACCTGTACTAATTTCTGTCTGACTCACAAGAGACAGAGCTGTGGTCTCTTTTTCAAGTTTTAATATGCAGTTAAAATACAAGTAAAACACAAGGTAAATAAAACAAATCACAGTATTCAAAATAGAAAAAGGCAATAAAGTAATACAACAAATAAAAAGCAAACTAACCTTTCCCCTCACAGCAAAGTGTAGCAGAGTCTGGGTGAGCTTTTCTAGTAAAGCTCTGAAATGTTTTATTTTACCCCTTAAATAGAAGGTTTAATTCCTAGCGCCACCCCTCAGTTCACAGATGATTAACCTTAACTGACCTGTCCTATTGACCTGTACTAATTTCTGCCTGACTCACAAGATGCAGAGCTGTAGTGTCTTTTCAAGTTTTAATATGCAGTTAAAAGCAGAATACAAGTAAAACACAATATATTTCTGTGCATTTTTACATTATCCCTAAGTGTTACTTAGTCTTAACAACTGGCAATTTGTTTCATGATCTAACAATAACCTAGCTTCTAAATTTTGATTTTAAAAGAAGTTCTACACTTCACTGTTTGAAATGTGTAATTATCACCTTGTCAAATCCAGCTGGATTATAACAATTCAATATTCAACAAAATTTTCACTTGTTCATCATAAAGTGCACAATATAAGCAAAACAAAGGCTTGCACTTAACCATAGAAAACTGATAGAAAATAAATTTAGTTTTCTCAAATGATTTTGATAAGTGAGTTTGAATGCTTTCAAGCATTTCATTATACTGTGAAGGTGTATTATACTGTTTATTGTTTTTTTTTCACTTCTTTAAAATTTAAAATTGTATTTTCAAACTGCTGTAAGGGCTGCTGTTCTGCTTTGAAATACATTGGGCCGGATTCAAAAAACCTCCGTGTAAGACTTAATATGTCTTACTCGGAGGCTACAGTTGAATGGTATGACATCAGCATGCCATGCATATTCATGAGGGCATGCTGAATCATACCCAAGTCTAACATGGTCCATGTAGGAAAGTAGGGAGCGTGTCCGATTGCCGAGTACAGCAAAGGGACATGCCCCCAGAAGAGTCAGAGTCCTGAAAGTAAACACCCACGAGCGAGTCCGCTGAAATGTCAAGAAACACAACACCACACATCCCCACAGACTAAACCCTACTGAAAATATGTAAAATGTAAAAATAGCAGTTTCCTTTTTTTTTTATAATTTCCAAAATGTTTGCCCGCATTTGCGCTCGATTGCGTGGGTATGCTCTTCGCTCAACCACAGTTAGCAGATATGACATTATAAAGCATATAAGATCTACATATGCAAATTAAGCAAAGTAGCAATAGCGTAGTGGTAGAGACATCGCCCAAAGAATAGGTAGTCATAGTTCGAGCCCCACAACATCCCCCTCCATTTTTCTTTAAATAAGTATGAAACAATTTCCAGATATATATAAATTTAATTTAAGTAAAATGTAATGAAATGGCCCATGTATTTCTGAACAAAACCTATATTATGTATATATAAAAAGGATCATAATTGCTCGTAGCTTAGCAGTGCTTTAACAAGCTTAATATGAGTGCCCGTAGCTGAGCAGTGCTTTAACAAGCTTAATATAAGTGCCCGTAGCTGAGCAGCACTTTAACAAGCTTAATATGAGTGCCGATAGCTGAGCAGCGCTTTAACAAGCTTAATATGCATGCCCATAGCTGAGCAGCGCTTTAACAAGCTTAATATGAGTGCCCGTAGATGAATAGCGCTTTACCCAGCTTAATATGAGTGCTTATGGCTAAATATCATGTTACCCAGTGTAAGCCATTTGCGCGAAGCTGCGCAGCGCGCCAACCAGCTTACCATCAGGCAATGTTGGGCAAGCTGTAGCAAAGTCACCTTTACACAGACACACCTACTAGCCTGTCTAGACAGTAGTAAAATAAAAAAGCAATGGCAAGGATTGAACCCGGGATACTGTGCACCATAGTCAAAGCACTGAACCACTAACCCATGACAGTTGCACTGAGAAATACAGTATTACCATACATATAGGAATGAATGAAAATATAACCATGACAAAGCAGGTTTGCTGTATGCAGAGAAATATCCAAAATGGCCAATCACAGATAAGTGCGGGAAAACCAGCATATATAAGCCCCATAGGCGGTAATACACACCATAACTGATTGTGGTACCCATTTGCAGTCAGGATGGCAGGTGCAGTAGAGAGAAATTGCTTTAGAGCACAAAGGTGGGGTGTTGAGGAGTCAAAATATATGGTTTGGCTCCTAATCAATGATCATGAAGCGCAACTCATGCAGGGCCAAGTTCAATGGGGAGCGTATAAGGCAGAGGCGTGGAACCGGTTGGCATATGATCTCACCAGTGCCACAGGCATTCTGAGGACTGGTGAACAGGTCCGTCACCACCATGCGGACCTGAAGCGACTAAAGGAGGACCAACTGAACCGATGGATCCAGGAGGCCCGCCAAATGCCCAATGCCCCACTACTAAGTATCCATGTAATTAAGTATGTAAGAAATGCTATCCTAGCCTATAGTATGGATAGGTATGTTACAATATTCCTTAATTTATATTACAGCTGCAGATGTTCGTTCCGTGAATCGGCAAGCCTATGCTGATAGGCTAGCGAAGTTGCGCCACCAGGCAGGTTAGTAATTATTCTGCTGGTATTGTTATAGAATATAAGTGGGACAGCTTGTAAAAGAGTTCAGTGTTGTAACCCAGTAATAAAGGTGAAATAAGCCTAGAAGAAAGATTCTGCTAGTATTGTAAGATTAGATAAGTGATGCAGCCTGGAAAAGAGTATTACAATCCAGTAATAAAGATTAAACAAGTCTCAAATAGAGTTTCCACCTGTATTGTAATATCAGATAACTGCTTCAGCCTGAAAATGCATGTTGTAATCAATCAACAAAGGATAGACAACTGTCGAATACATCCTTGTAAATTCTGCCATATGAAATAAGTGAGTCAACTGGAAAGGATTGCTGTAACCCAGTAATAAATGTTAATAAAGCCTAGAATTAAGTACTATCCTGAAATGTAAATATAAAATAAGTGAGAGAGTGTGAGAAAGAGAGTTTGAAGCTACCAAGAAAGCTGTAATAAGTCTGGAATAAAGGTATACTGCATTCACTACATAATGAAATGAATGAGACAGCCACAACCAAAGAGTGAAATGTCTTTAATAAAGTACAGAACCTGGACTGTGCCTGTCCCACAATTTGGATATGTTGCTGTACCCTTGCATTATAGAGATAGTATGGTTGTATGAAATGATGAACATCCACAGTTGTCTAGACCCATATAAATCAAATATAGCAGGATGCTTTACCTGAACACAGCCAGATATTAACATACATGAATAAAAATGGAATTTATATTAATGTAGCAGTAACATCCATATCACAAACATTCCTAAGGTTACATACAGGAAACTGTACTAATACATGTAGAGGATATATATCTGCATCTACTAGGAATGTACAGTATATGTATAGGTAGTTTAAGTTGTTAATGTAATATTTCTCCACCCTACCCTATTTTCACAAATTATGCCATTCCACACCAAATTGGGTATGTGTATTCACAATTAATTCCCATGGACATTTGTCCTGTTGGTTTATACATATCTGCATGTATGTTGATGCATGTGCCCTGTTCACATATCCAAACCTGATGGCCTGTTGCCATCAATCAACCCTGCATGCTGTTGGAATTACCACTGTTGTTCTAAATATGCATGTGTTATGCTTGCTGCTCAATGTTCGGAATTCATGTGTGTTTGGTTAATGGGAATACTGATGCATGCTGTTACAACTAATTTTGAATGGTGTTGTTTGTTACTAACCCAAAATACCATAAAATACTGCTAAATATAGGACAATAGGGAAGGCAGGTTCCAGCGGACCCACCTCTCCCACCTCAGCTGGCGAGTGCACCTGGCACCAGTGCCCAGGCTGGGACCTCCTCCTCTGGTGGCCCTGTGCCACCTTCAGGTGGAAGCACTGCAGGGGATGGGGCTCGTCTCCCCTCTGCAAGCATGGCCGGAGGAGAGCCTCCACTCACCCTCCATAGGGTCCGGTCTGTGGTGCGTAGGAGATCAGGTGTTCTGTGACTGATCCCCTACGCCAGCTTGAGGCGAGAGTGGTGCAACTCACGGGTGTGCCTGCCCATCCTATCCAGCCCCCAGCACAGCCCCGGCCTGGGCTGTGAAGGCACAGTGGTAAATGCCTATGGGTGGGGATCTCAGTTCCACTGTTGCCATCTGTGGGCTCATGGGCTTGCGATATCCAAACATCCGTCCCCATCAATTGTGTTTACCCCCCACATGTGTCATACTCCGCCCCTGTATGCGTCTTGTTTGTCTTGTCTTTTAACCTCCCCAACCTACCTCCCCAAATATACCTACTTCCTGTACCTCACATTCCACTCTCACCTGAAAAAAAAAAATTAAAAAAGGGCACTCTGTTCCCACAAAAAAATTACACCCCATACATAGCTGCCCATTTCGCATACATGTCTGCTGGACATGTAAACTGATAATTACAATTAGCTGTACAACATATTTTGTTGTCCTCACCCCTCTCTCAGGGGTGGAAGGTGTCAAATCTCACTCTAAATTTCTAACATATGCACAGCTGTTGATGGTAAAGAATTGGGCAGCTATGGGCCTTCCCTACATCCTTCCTGCACATCCCAAGCTTGTTTTCCTACTGTCCTACCCTCTTTGTGCCCCCTTTTTTACCACTTTCCTATTTCCCCATTTTCTTTTCTTTAAAAGAAAATAGCGCGGGTGTTAGCGGGAGTAAGCACTTTTAAGCAGTAGTCAGCGGGTGTGCGCTTGTGTGCACTTAGCTAAGCGTAGATAAGCATAGCTAAGCATTGCACAAACTCACGCAAACCCGCTTACAACTGCTTAAAAGTGCCTTAGTCACTCTGTATGATAAGGCCTGTAGTCTGCTCATCAGCAAAATAAAATACCCCTGTCAGTCTTGAACCCAGGACCTTGGAAGCATTAGACTGCATGAATTACCACTCAGCCACAGCAGATTTATCTGAACTTGGTGCTGAAAGAAATATATCATTAAATACAAGGAGTGAATGTAAAGGGAAAATAGGAAGGGCATTACACAAAGCTTGTTCTGTGTATCTTTACTGGCAATTCTTGTGGAATTGCATTACATTAGTGTGATAAGAGAAACAGCCATGCTAGTAGGTAATAATGTTACAGTAGCACCTTACAAACCCCACACAGTATCAGAGCAGGATAAACACCGCCATATTTGAATAGGTAAGAGGCCAGACCTCCCTGTGACTGATTTACAGGAATGTCCCTGATTTGCAAACAAATGTTACCTGTGCCCCACTGACTCCCTGTGAAATGTGCTCATAGTAGGCAGAAAGGCGGGGAATCCCACGTAATGGTAACTGTCAATAAGTTACAGTAGACACTACTTGCATATCAGAAATGGTGTAGTAATACATATGCTCAAAATACCCCACAGTCACAACTGCAGAATATCTGAAATATATCACGGGTGTATCCCACTGATAAGTACCTTTCCCTGAGGCTGGTCAAATATCTGAGGCCTGAAAGTGTCAGAAACACACAGGCATATCCGCCTGTCTGCTGTTAAACACTTTGCAAATAGCTGTAGAATTACTTCCACAAATATGCCCTTATGTAGCAGTACAACACAGAAATATCAAAGGATGTAGCCATCTAACATACTAATGACAGTATAGCAGTTCACAAGCACTGCATGTGCATGATATTCATAATTGTTAGTATAATATACTTAGTTGTCCTCACCTCTCTCTCAGGGGTGGAAGGTTTCAAATGTCACAGCAAATGTCAAACATATGTACAGGTATTGCAGTTAAAGAAATGTGCAGCTATGGACCTTCCCTACACCTAGCCTGCACATCCCTAGCTGGTGTCCCCACTGACTTTCTGCTTCCCGCTTACAACTGTTTAAATGTGCCTTATTCACTCTGTATGACAAGGCCCCAGTACTGCTCAGCAGCAAAATAAAATACCTTTGTAAGAGCCAGTCCACACATGCAATAATATCATTGGAGAGAGAGAATATCATTGGAGAGAGAGAGAGAGAGTGGGAGGGAGGGAGGGAGGGAGAGAGAGAGAGAGAGAGAGAGAGAGAGAGAGACCAAACAGGCCAGCCAGCCAGCAAGCCAAAAGAAAAAAGCTGTCAGAGACAAAGGTAATGTAAACTACATAATCTAAAAATCTACATACTGTGAACCCTCCATATGTGTTAGCAGTCTGTATCTATATGTATATGCAGATGTGCATAGGGCAAGGGACATACTGCAACTGTTAGTGAAGGCTGGACATACATATGTAGTTGAAGGTTGCTATGTGCACATATCAATATAGGTTGTAGTGTGTGGCATTGAAAACTGCATGCAGTGCAGGTATATGTCATGTGGTGGTGAACGTCTGTGGGACTGAGCCAATGAGGCTTGCTACAGCTATACAGCCTGAGGACAGCATAATGCATTCTGCACAACACTGTGCAATATCATTACAGAATGGTATGTCTCACAACTGTTTCAGCAGTGATATTCCCACCATGAAAGGTGGGCAGTCTATGTGCCTACATGTGCATGTATATGTACAGCAATGGATGTTTAGAAGTGTGTGTGTGTTTTTATATATATATATATATATATATATATATATATATATATATATATATATATATATATATATATATATATATATATATATATATATATATATATATATATATATATATATCTATGTACATAGATAGAGAGGTATGTATAGATAGAGATATATAGATAGATAGATAGATAGATAGATCGATAGAATATGTATATACATATAGATATAATAGATACATACATATATAGATATATATGTAGATACATACATATATACAAATAGATATGAATGTCTATAGATATGTATATATATATATATATATATATATATATATATAGTTATATAGAGTGGTGTGTGTATATATATATATATATATATATATATATATATATATATATATATATATATATATACATATATGTAGATATGTATATATATTTGTACATACGTATATATATATATATATATATATAGAGAGAGAGAGAGAGTGAGAGTGAGAGAGGGAGACACGGGGGCAGATGTACTGCAACAGGTGCCTGGTGACCAAGGCATGGACTGAACACCAGTGTTGATACTGCAGTACCATACCCCATTCCAAAACATGTTACCCACTAACTACCACATAGGTGGTTGCCTGCCTACCACTGGAGGTGTCAGAAGGGAACATGGGACACAGGTGTAAAATAGCCTCCCCTTTGATATCCACAGTGGCACACTAGTGTTGTAATCCCTGTACATGGTACATGTCATCACAAAAGGTGTGTCAGCTAGGGAAATGTAAGTCAGTGTGCCCCTCTACACCTCACAATGTCCTATGCAGTATGTACCTCCCATGAGAAGTACAGCAAGTGGAAAGGCCACAGACATACCTAACAAAGACTGATAATGCCCTCAAACACATTCCCTATGCAGACTGACTCACAAAACCACAGCTAGAGTGCCTTGCATACTTCCTACACAGGGGTTACCACTGCTGGACATACAGAGTTATGTCACACCCATACCAGTCGTCCAACCACCATGGCAACAACTCACAATCCCTCCAGCCTACATGATCTACGGCCCTAATCCTTGTCACCGCACTAAACAGCACATGCTGGAAGTACAGGTTTCTATACACAAATATGCCATACCCTGGACTAAACCACCCAGCATTAACAAACAAGGCTCCTTATTAGTAGATGTCATACATACCACTGATGAATGTTATGGAGATAGGTAATATGCCCTATGAGTCACCTCTGTGTAACCATTTCACAGGAGCAAGTAAAATCACATTACATGTGTCCCAAAGGGCAGGGTAACATATGGCTAGGCTGCCCTAGGCCCAGGGCCAATAGCATAGTACCTACCTATGACACAATGCACACACACATGTACTCAGTGCAATACCAGCTATGTGAGGTTGAATGAGTGTGACACTGACTGTGTGCAAGGTCTGTAAAGGTGTGATAGCTTAGCGTGAGTTTGTGTCTATCATGGTAGTTTGTATCATAGGTGTGAGGCCAGAGAAAGATGTGTCAGTTATCGGGATGCAAACATAGTAGATTGGCATATGTTGTGCTGTAGTTCCCTGTGTACGACTGCGGTGTCCCATTGTAGGCAGAAGCAATACATGTATGCTCAGTAAGTGGTACTGCTGTTGAATCCAGCTCACATATGAACTGTTGTACTACCTGAAGTTGTAGGCCTAAACACTACAGTATGGTGTATGTTCACATTCCCTGGTAACACTGTCTGGTGTGTTTCCTGTAGTCTGCACAGATTACATACCTCATGCATAGGTATCTGTAAGTAGGGGCACACAGTACTATAAGGTACACAGTTAATGCTCATATGTGTCATCATACATTTGTGTGTTGTATGTATGTGCAATGTGTGTGTAATAATGCCTGTACCATGGCCACAATCACATGTGTGTTACAGTGTATGTGTGTGTACCTGGCAGCATGTATACTCTGTGACAGCAGTATGCTGGCTATATTAACAACTGTGCACATATGTCAGGTACGGGTATGGCATCAAAGACTAGGGCGGATTACCATTTAAACTGTAAATGTGCATTGTATTCATTGCATGGGATGACAATATTCTTCATCCATTAGCTTGATACATACCCCCAGTGTGAGGTTGTGCATTGTATACCAAACAGTGTGCCGAGTACTGGTGTATACTAGTTTGTTGTATGGAGTGTGGGAGGCACTGTCAGACAGTTGTGAGCTGAGCACTGATATGTGGTATCGAACATGTGTATCCCCTGATAGACAGACAGATGTTATATATGGCAGTTAAGTGATATCAGTACATTAGAATATTGTGTGCCACATGACTTGCTCACATATTTTTCTTTTCCTTCCAGGGTGATGGTGCTTCAGTGTAACCCACCTTATACAGCAGCAGAGGATCAGGAGATCCACCAGAGCCTGGTGCAGAATTTCTCTGTGCTGTTTTCCAGGACCAGCCAGAACCAGCATGAGAGGGCTGCACTGTGGCAAGATCTTGTCCGTCAGGTAAATGACATAGGCATGCATAACCGGACATATGAACAGGTACGGCATCACTGCAGTGATTTAATTAGACATGTCCGGCAGCGTGCGTCTGATATCCACAGACAACAGCTTGCCACAGGTGGTAGGATACCTATCCACCCCCCCTCACCAGTGTGGAGGAGCACCTCCTAAGTGTTGTGGCTCCAGGCCAACAACAACATCCACAAACATGTGTCATCATGGAGGCCGGAGCCACCCAGCATGTTGAAATGGAGTGTGCAGGTAACATGCCATATCTGTAGTTGACTGTTCTCTGTACTGGTAGTTAATGCATGTGTGAGATATGTACTGTGTGTGTAGCTGTTAACCTGCCTATTCTTCTGCAAGATTGATATTCTGAGCATAATCTGTACACCTGTGAAAGCCACCTGTTGTACTACTGTACTTTATCATACTCACAGTATCAATGACACAGTTGTGGCCACTGGCAATCACTGTCATATTTTTGCAAATCCCTTGGGAGTGACAGCAAGGCAGCCAATCCATGCTGGTGAGTGTGTAATAACAATACTATTGCTAATGACCTGTGCATGTCATATGGAGGTGTAGTGTGTGCACATGTAACACCTACACATAATGCATGCTGTGCATGTTTGCTGTGAGACTATGCATATCCCATTATTCTCAGTAGCTGCCTCACTCACATGCAATACACAGAGCATGACACACATATGTGGCAACACAGTACTGGACATTGTATAGGCATATCTGATACACATGTACACAACACACACAAGGTTGGCATAGACACTACACCTTAGCCTGCTACACATGTCCAATTATGACACCTGCTGTATGGCCACCCTTCAGTATCCCACTTATCCTCTACGCAGCACACATAATATACCTGAGTGGTAGAGGCCTACCATGTCTTTGTGCAACAGTCTTGAACAAATAATACATTCATGTTAGGCACTGCTCACTATTGGCCACCTTACACACCCATGTAACAAGTGGCTGTGTAATTGTGGATGTAGTCATGTTACTGCACTTCAGGTAAAGCATGCTAGCTGCCTGTCTGGCACACATTATTATTGTTGACTGACCACAAGAAGCATGTTGATCATGGCTCATGTTACTACACCACATCCAGTTCCACTGACCACAAAAGTACACATAGCAGTTATTGCATAGCACCGTCATGTGTTTTGTGCATGTGTGTGTGTGTGTGTGTGTGTGTGTGTGTGTGTGTGTGTGTGTGTGTGTGCAAATATATGCACCCACAGCTTGTAACACTTGCACAACATTGTTATGTCCTTGTTCACATTGTGTCCCAGGGTGGAGACAATCACTGAACAACTACACACAACCATCAAGTACATGTATACTATTAACAAGGGCTGTCTACACTTGCACTGCATGTTCCTGTGCAACACATAATCTGCATGCTGACACGTGTGCAGTAATGTTTTTCCTTGTGATACTGTCACCCACCCTCAAACAGTATTGTGTATGTGTTGGATTGCAGGTGTGTCTGTGTTTGTATCTGCTGTACTGAGGAGTGTGTCTGTGTGCCTGTGTGCTTGTGTGCATGTGTGCATGTGCGCCTGTGTGCATGTGTGCCTGTGTGCATGTGTGCATGTGTGCATGTGCACCTGTGTGCATGTGTGCATGTGTGCTTGTGTGCGTTTGCGCCTGTGTGCATGTGTGCATATGTGCATGTGTGCATGTGTGCTAACATCGTGTATACATTTGTAAACTGTGTTTCCTATCTTCCTCTCACAGGTTCTGATGTTGCTCTGGTGGAGTGCAGCAGGGAACCTGAAGCCACTGCTGGGGATAGTGATAATGATGATACATGTGTAATGGCACAGGGAGGTGTGACAGGGTCTGTCGTTGGTCAGCCAATCGACACTACACAGCAGTCAACCCCATCAATGTGCACAGTCATCCTGCCGATACATCCATTGTCACCAATGTCCTTAGCTGAGGGACAGCATACAGTGGGCATTGACCAGGGAAGTGTGGTATCATTGGCACATGCATCCCCTCACAGCAGTCATGGCCAGATTCCTGACATGGTACCACACAGGCAGATGTCCAGGGATTCTCGTGGGAGCATCCGTGGTCGTAGTGCCCCTGTCAGACGTGCCCACAGAGGTCTTTCAACCTCAGCTATGTTCCGGGCTGAAATTCAGGCACAAGCACGTATGGAACGATACACCAGACAGGGTCTGAGGGAGCTTAGAGCACATTGCACCGCTATGAATGACACTATGCGTGACGTTGTTGCTGCCATCCGTAATATCAGCGAGGTCATTGATAGATGTTGGGGGACACATTAGATCTCTTCCACAACTACATGTCCAGGAGCCAGGACAGTGCAGGACGGTTGAGGCATCGACGTGGACGTATGCCAGTAACATCATCAGCTGGCAGTCGTCGCAAATGACAACAAACCCGCAGCCGCTCCCATAGTGCCAGTCCCAGCCCCAGCAATGCTGGGTCTGTGCTGTCATTACACCATCCTAGAAGACCATGTGCACATGGCTCTGGACAGTCCCAGCAGGGACATGTGTCCAGTCAACAACCCACTGCTTCTGATGACAGTACCCAGTCTGGCTTAGTACCTGATACTGTCCGTAGCTCCCCTGCCAGGCACAGGTACAGTGTCCGTGGCCAGAGACAGTGATCTGTATGACCTGGCAGGTACAGTCTGTGGCTGTCCACAAACACCCGTATATGGCAGCCACGTGGTGGAACTGTGTGCAAGCATACACACACACATAATGCTAACACCTAGGGCTAACACATACACACACACACATCGCATCAACATTGCCCCATGTTGTACTGTTGTCCCTCACTAACACACACACACATACATGTCGATTGGATGTGTCAATGGCAGACTCTGGCAAACCAAGTACACACCCTGTGCATATGATGAAATTGTGCCACCTCCTGCCATCTGTAACATTGATGCAGGAGCAGGATAGCATAGTGCTGATGCACAGGGTGACTACATAGCACTGTAGTAATAATATCATGCTGTTAACAGTACAGTGTAATGATATCGTTGTGAGTATATTCGAGCATGCATGATGCATTAACTGTGATTGTCATTGTAGTTTTGTATACACCAGTGTTAATTCCCAAAGTGTACTGTCTGCACATGTGCCACATGGATGTTGTGTGTACCTGTGCCTGCATGTGTTGGGGTGTGGACAGTACATGTGTGATGTTTGCAGCACAGAGTTGCAGGTGTACATTTGTGAACATGGTTAGCACGGAACATGACATGGTTTGACAGTATGCTGTGGGTGATACGGTTTCCATATGTCAATGGTCTGCATTCTGGTACTATACACAGCCTACATAGCCTGACATTCCGTGGTCATTACATGTTGTCTCCTCAACTGATACACAGATGTAGGAACCTGGCGTCAGTGATATCCCTACAGTACTACACTATACCAGTAGCCATTCTTACTGAGCCCCACACATCCCTGGGAACAATACTCTTTGACATATAGCAGTCTCACGTACATGTCAATACACTACGGATATGTTCATCCACGACTGAAAATTCATACAGTGGCCTACAATGCATTCTACACATGACACACCTAACCACCACAAGGGTATCATACAGACAGATACCTGTTTCCAAGCCATGCTGTATTGCTGTAACGCAACTGTAGCATTGTCATCGGCATGTAGTTAACATGGTATTTCAACAGTACCATGTAGGTGGTAGCACCCATCATGTAGAACGGGTAATGGTGTGTGCATGTGGACAAGTGTTATCTTGTCTATCCTGTGATATTCACATTTCCAAAGGTATTCTGCAGTCCCTCGGTGTATCACCTAAGCAAGACAGTGTCTGTATGTATATCGGCAACAGTTGCCATACACCTACACTGGATGTCCATCACTCACAGACTTTGTTGTGTTTTAACATGTCTGACATATACTCCAGACATGAACCCTCACCCACATTAATCTATCAAAGCTTTCATGGGTGTGTGTCACATAGTTGGCCTAGGACACAGATCCCCGCAGTAGCCTGCATTGTCACCAACATACATGTATGGCCTAAGGCCTGGTAAGCTGCGGCACATGCTGGCAAAGTTAACAACTGTAATCATATGAGGCAGGCTTCACACATAGGAACTATTAAAGGTCACAGGTACATATCTGTATGTGGCACACACATACCTGATGTGTGCATTGAAATTACTGTTATAATAATATGTCATACAATAATAAAAGCAAAACACACAACACATTCACAAACTGTGTGACAAACACACACATGTCATTTGCAGGATTCAAACCCCTACCTAACTATGTTATGATACCTGAGAGAGAGGCATTAGCACAGCGCGCTATTTGCATTACTGGATGATTTCCTTTCTCCTGCTGTATTTATAGGGTGCTGACATCATCAGTCTTTCCAAAGAGGAATGTACATCTTTTAGTGTGTTATCCCAGTCTTCAAAAAGGCCATTCATTTCACAGAGAATTGCAGACATGCACACCTCCCTGCTATCCCCCCACACACAGCGTTTGCACGATTCAAACCCCTACCTAATTATGCTATGATACTTGAGAGAGACGCATTAGCACAGTGCACTATTCGCATTACTGGATGATTTTCTTTCTCCTGCTGTATTTATAGGGTGCTGACATCATCAGTCTTTCCAAAGAGGAATGTACATCTTGTTATCCCAGTCTTCAAAAAGGCCATTCCTTTCACAGAGAATTGCTTACATACACATCCCCCTGCCACCCCCCACACACAGCGTTTGCAGGATTCAAACTCCTATCTATGTTATGATACTTGAGAGAGACACATTAGCAGAGCGTGCTATTCGCATTACTGGATGCTTTCCCTTCTCCTGCTGTATTTATAGGGTGTTGACATCATCAGTCTTTCTAAAGAGGAATGTACATCTTTTAGTGTGTTATCCCAGTCTTCAAAAAGGCCATTTCTTTCACGGAGAATTGCATACATACACACCCCCCTGCCACCCCATACACAGCGTTTGCAGAATTCAAACCCCTACCTAACTATGTTATGATACTTGAGAGAGACACATTAGCGCAGCACGCTATTTAGATTAGTGGATGACTTTTCTTCTCCTGCTGTATTTATAGGGTGCTGACATCATCAGTCTTTCCAAAGAGGAATGTACATCTTTTACTATCCCTCAGTATGGGGGATAACAATATCTGTGCATAAACAGATGCCTAGTTCAGGGTCACATATGCACACTGGCACTGCCAGGTTATGTTCTATACCATGCTTCGTGACCACAGGACTTGTAACACACAACACAAGTAGGGGGTGTATCCATATACATCAAAGATACACACACCTCTGGGTTGGTACAACTGCACTAAGCATGACAGGCCATACATATACAACTACCATTGTGCAAAACTGCCTTTTGGTTTGGTGTGTAGTTCAGACCACCACCCCCCCCCCCCCCATAGCCAGGAACCGCACACGGCTTTCCTGGGAACAATGTAGGATATGAAAGCCTTCACACACACACACCATTATAGTGGTTGACTTCAGGTACACAAATATTGACTGGGGATACTACTCAGGCCCTCAACAACATCACCCTACAGCCACTACAATTTATGGATCCATGTGCTATGGCACAACCAGTCACCACACCCACAAGGGGGAATACATATTGGACCTGATCATCACCAACATGGGGACTCTGTGTTCTACACTAGAGGTAGAACCCTCATTGTTAAGATCAGACCATAAACAACGTTCCCTGGACATACATATCCCGTCCCCACCCCCAGCCAAGGAAATCACTGTAAAGAATTTCTCAAAAGCAGACTTTGCAGTTGTGAAGACTGGGGTAGAATACTTCAAAGGGCCCGTGCTGGAGGATAATACAGCGCAATCTGCAGAATCCTTTACAAACGCATTGTATGAGCACCTGCAGGTATGCATTGATCATGCTATCCCAAATAAAACCATGACTCCTCCAAAACAGGAGACCTGTCTGGTTGACCCCGGCCATATATAAGCTGTACAACAGAAGGAGGAAGCTACTACATAACAGAGCAATATCCCACAGAGGGAGGACATCTCTGAACAGTATTGGCAAGACACTTCAATCCCTCATATAATCAGCACTTGCACGTTTTGACAGTGAAATTGACCAGTCACTACAGATAATCACAAGGCCTTCTTTAGTTATGTCAGGAATATGTGGAAACAACACAGATATGCTCTGAATTGTTGCATAACAGCACAAAATATGCCAAACCTATGGAAATAGCCTACACCCTGGCAGAGTCTGCACAAACGCCCCCCCCTTACCCCCCCCAAGGGTACAGTTGCCCATCCCAAATGAATGTAACCTCTCTGACATCACAGATGCACAGGTGAAAGGTGCCCTCTCCACAGCAAATAACACAGCATATGTATGGGACTGGATGGTGTCCCAGGCTGTGTCCTACATGAGCTCTGAGTAGAACTGAACACTCACATTAAGTCACTGTTCCAACTTAGCCTTACTACAGGATATGTACCCTGAGAATGGCATACAGATACAGTGCTCCCACTCCACAAAGGTGGTGCCACAACGGACCACAGGAACTATCACCCCATAAGCCTGACTAGTGTGGTAGAAAAGGCTATGGAGCGTATTATCATGGAAGTCATAATCAAAAACATTGTGAGCCTCCAGACAGTGGATCATACACAATTCGGCTTTGTTAAGGGCAGATCTTGCCTCTTACACATAGTTCATATCTTTCAAATGGTTACTGAAGCCATGGATGAGGGCAAGGTAGTTCACACAGTCTACCTGTACCTTGGAGAAGCCTGCAACACAATACCCCACTCAGGCATCATACATATGCTTACCAGCTTAAATATCAACCCCTATATCACTAGATGTGTTGCTATCCACCTCAGGGATGGAACCCACATGGTCAGAATTGCAGGAGCCATGTCCAGTTCCAGACCAGTTACAACTGGTGTCTCACTGGGCTCAGTTGTGGGACCTGTCCTGTTTGGTATGTACTTCTCTGAGGTTCAGACTAACATGGGGGGATTATGTCTAACAAACGTCACAGATGACTGCTAACCGGGGGCCATAAGAAACACTGCATCTGACACATGCTTCTTCCATAAGGGTCTCACAGCGATGGATGCTTGTTGCCAGAGCCATGGCCTCATGCTAAATGCTAAGACATGCATAGTCATCCCCTTTGGGGAAAACAAGGTGCACACAAATCACCACATAAGTGGTAATCCATTAAGTACAGAAGATGTATTTACAGATTTGGGGACCAACATAGATCGTAACCTCTCCTTTGCTAATCACATTGACAGAGTCATTGCAAAGACCTTTATATAACCCTCCTTATCACATGGGGGTTTGCATGTAGATCATGGGAGGTCATTGTGGCCCTCTACTAGTCACTCATCAGGCCCATGTTTGACTACAATGGCCCTTTTGGGGTGTACCTCACCCAACACCTGCAGCAACTACAGTGTCCACAACAGTACCTCCCCAAGAGGATCATGGGCTACACACAGATGTCCTATGCAGCTCAACTAAAGGATCTCCAGCTCTACTCAGTTGCTTAACACCTACTCAGAGGTAACCTATGCCTGACGTACATAGCCATGTCAAACCCAGAAGTAATGGACATGCTCCACCTCATAACATCCAAGACCCTTAGAGCTACACACTCCAGGGACTTAAACCTCAGCACAAAACTAAATAGGACATGCTGCAGGGACAGATTCATTACCCAGAGGCTCCCCTCACTCTGGAATTGAATCCCAATTAAAGTTAGACATAGCCCCTCGCCAACCCTCTTCCAGCAAAATCCAGCCACATGGATGGGAAATTGCAAATTCACCCCTGGGATCTCCGCTGTGTCCCTGCTTGACAGAGGCACAACAAACTAGCCTTAAAGGGTGCCTTCTGTGACCTACTTTACAGAGGCACAGTAGGCTACTCGACTGGGGAGGTGGATGCCAAATACACTCTGCCTAGGCTTATGAATTCCCTAGGGCAGACGGCCTAGTATCGACCTCTGCACCTATGTTTATGTTGGGGATGCACAATATTTGTTGCTGATACTGTTTGCAGGTCTTTATTGCCGTAGCTTTCCCAGTTTCTATGAACAACTTGTGTATCTGCGTAACATGTTTGATCATGACAGGGTTCCAGTATATTAATATATGTGTCTGTTGTCATTTAACTGTGTGCACAGGGCAGATTGCTGGATCGTGGGAGGTTCCTGGCTTAACACATACAACTGCCAGATATGTGTGGCCGACTGCTATACTCAGACATGGCCTAAGTGTGTGAGCATGCCCAGTTCAGGCTTTCCATGGTTTGTTGCCTGACATATGTCTCATTTATCCAAGTGTGTGAGCATGCCCAGAGTGACCTTTCCATATGTTGTGATCTGAAGTCCACTACATTTGTGGCTGTGTGTGAACATGACCAATATTGACATTTATGCTGTGTGTGTTGGAAGTCATGTTGTGTTCTTACTGTCAGACTCCTTTGTATCATAACTCAACAGGGATTGTGCTGTGCCTGCAGGGTTTCCATGGGATAGTTTGTAAAGACTTGTCAACATTCTTTCATACTGACTGGACACTGCAATGCTGTCATGGTGTACTGGTTCAGTACTTTCACTATGGTGCACGGTATCATGGGTTTGAGTCCCATCACTGCTTTAAATGTTCATACTGACCAGACTGGTTAAGGGTCAGTTGGGCAACTACGAGCATGTGGCATTTTGTTCAGCTATGGCCTACTTAAACCAGGCTTGTCCAACATTGCTGTGCATTCACCAACTTGGGTGGACATTGCCAAACATTACTCCAGATTGACCACAGTTGTACTAGTTGGAGTGTTTGATTCTGTTCATAGGTTCATACTAGGCTATCTGCCCTAGGGCATTTATAATCCTAGCCAGAGTGTGTTTGGCTTTCAACACACATTTTAAGTGGAGTTTGCCATGACATTTTTCAAGGTTAGTATATTGTGCCTCTGTCTAACAGTGACATAGAAGTGATACCCAGGGTAAACCTACAATCTCCCATCCACTCATCCAGATTCCTCTTGAAGAGAGTCAATGAGGGACTCTGGCTAACCTGGAGTGGGAGTTTACTCAAGAGTGGAGGGAGCCTCTGGGTTATGAATATGTCACTCCAGCATGTCTTATTTATTTCAGTCCTGAGGTTCAGGTCTCTTGAGCACGTAGCTTGATGGGATTCTGATTTTCCAAGGTGCAGCATGTCCATTGATTCCAGGTTGGACATGGCTTTATACATCAGGCACAGATCACCTCTGGGCAGGCGGTATGCCACCGAGTGGAGCTGCAGTTTCTTTAACCGGGCAGCAAATGGCATGTGTTTGAGCCCTTTGATCCTCCTGGTGAGGTACTTTTGTGGTCTTTCCAGCTGCTGCAGGTGTCTGATAAGGTACATCCCACAAGGGGCATTGTACTCAATTATGGGCCTGATGAGGGATGAGTAAAGATGCACGATGACCTCCCCTGATCTAGATGTGAATACCTTCATGATTAGGTGGGCTATATGAAATGTTTTTCTAAACATTTTGCCACGTGGTTGTCAAATGAGAGATTGCTATCAACCTGGGTCCCCCAGGTCCCTTATCACTTCTTCCATACTTAATGGGTTACCACCTATGTGGTAATTTGTGGGCACTTAGATTTTGCCAAAGGGGATGACTATGCACTTTTTTGCATTTAGCTTGAGGCCATGGCTCTGGCACCAGTTGTCTGTTTTTATGAGGCCCTTTTGTAGGATGCTTGTGTCAGCTGGAGGGTTGATTATGGCGCCCAGTTTGCAGTCATCTGCAAACTTGCTCAGCCACAGTCCTTCTGTGTTGGCCTGTACCTCCGATAGATATATACCAAACAAGGGAGGTCCCAGTACTGAGCCTTGTGGGATGCCACTTGTAGCTGGTTTGGGGTCTGACATGGCTCCAGCATTTCTGACCATGTGGGTTCTGTCCTTGAGCCAGTTTGCAACCCATCTAGTGACATAGGGGTTTATATTGCAGCTGGTGAGCTTATCTATAATGACCAAGTGGGGTATTGTATGGAAGGCTTTTGCGAGGTCCAGGTAGGCTGTGTAGACCACCTTCCTCTCGTCAATGGCCTTGGTGACTGTTTCAAATGACTCAACCAGGTTTAAGAGGCAGGATCTGCCCTTAACAAAGCCAAACTGGGTAAGATCCAGTGTCTGTAGGTCCCCAATATCTTTATTTCTGAGGTCCATGATGATCCTTTCCATAGCTTTGCAGCCCAAGCTAGTCAGGCTTCTGGGCCAATAGTTTGCAGTATCCATTGAGGCACCACCTTTGTGGAGAGGGACCACTGTTGCTGTACACTGCTCTTTGGGTACATATCCTGTGGTAAGGCTGAGATTGAACAGTGGTTTTATGTTTGTGTTCAATTCTTCTTGGGGTTCATGTTGGACACAGCCCAGGACACTGTCTGGTCCCATTGATGCTGTGTGTTTTGCTTTGGAGAGGCTGGCTGTTACCTGGGCATCTGAGATGTCAGGGGGCCAGCACTCTGCTGGGATAGATATTTGCCCTTTTGGTGGGGAGGGGGGGGAGAAGTTTGCACTGAACCTGTCATCTCGGATATTGGCAATGTCTGTGGGTTTGGTGTATTGTTTTTCATTTTGGACTAATTCTGAGCATATCTGGGAATTTCCACCCAGGTTCCTACCATAATTAAAGAAAGCCTTGTGATTATCCTTAGTGTCCTGTACAATTTTTATCTCAATGATGGCCTTAGATGATTTTATGTGTGGCCATAGTTTTTCAATAATACTGATCAGAGATGCCTTCCCTTTTTGGGATTTTGGTCTATCATATAGTAGCTTCCTCCTTGTATTGTGTGTTTTTTTATGGCTGGGGTCCACCAGACAGGATGCCTGCCTTTGGAGGATTGGATCTTGGTTTTATTTGGGATTGCATGATCCATGCATTCCTGAATGTGTTCATAGAATGCATTTATAAAGGGTTCTGAGGACTGGGCCATATTTTCCACAGGCACAGGGGCTGTGAAGGATTCCACCTCGGTTTTGAGGAGTGTGACATTTGCTTTAGTGAAATTTTTCATTGTGGTTTTCTGGCCATGGGCTGGGGTCGGGATGTGAATATCCAATGAGATTACTCTATGGTCTGATCTTACCAGTGAGGGATACACTTCTGGTCTTGGGCATAGAGTCCCCATGTTGGTGATGATCAGGTCCAGTATGTTTTCCCCCCTTGTGGGAGTGATAGCAAGTTGTTCCATAGCATTTGAGTTTATACATTCTAGGAACCTTTGGGCTAGGGTGTTGCAGCTAGGGTAATGCTCCCAGTCTATGTTTGGGTAGTTGAAGTCGCCCAATATATTGGTGTTTGGGGAGACCTTCGTATTTTCATGTGTTCTCCAGTCAGCCAAGTGTGGTTCCAAGTGTGGCTATGAACTGAAAGGCGGTTTTACTCACTGTTAGTTGCACATGGATAGTCTCTGATGCTTCATGCTGTACCACCAACCTGAGGGTGTGGATATCTTTGACAAATATTGATACTCACCCTCCTTTTGTAGTTTGTTCCATGTTTTGCGGCTGTAAAGCATGGTATGAGGTGTAACCTGTTAGTGCTAGGGTGCTCTTGGGAACCTTGAACCAGGTTTCTGTTACTGCACAGATATCAACATTCTCCATGCTGAGGAGAGTTTGAAGTGCATGCATCTTGCAGTTTAGACTTCTGGCATTAAGTAGCATTACTTCTAGTTTCTTATCCCTTGTGATACCTATGGAGGTGGGTTTGTCTTTTGAGCCTTACCTAAAAAAGGCACTATGGGGGTGACAAGAGCCTTTGGCAATATCCAAAAGGCCACAGGTGATGGGTGAAAGCCATCCCTAGCGAAGCATCATGTCTTGTCGAGCATGTCATCCCAGGCTGACAAGCATTGGATCCCCTTTCACTGACACCAATACTTAAGCCAATTGTTGTAATTGATCATCTTGTCTTCATATTGTGGCATCATGTTTGGTGAGGGTAGGATGATACTCAAGGTCATCAAGTTTGCATATACTACATGGTGGTAAATGCTGTTCAGCACTACCTTACATTGCTTAACACATGGCAATCATGCCTCAGGTGGTGCTGCAGGGCTGCCTATGTCGGATGCACATACTACACTCCCTGCACATATTTGAAAGCAGGTTGTGTCAACTTTGGCATCCCTTTCACTATATGTGGGAGTCAGAGAGAGGTATCATTTCCAGGGTTCCTACTGAGCCAGTGTATGTGCTATGTGTTGCCTCTTTGCCAAGGCCAAGACATACTGTGCATGCTTCCTTCTGCCTACTGAGGCAGGCTCAAGTTGTTCCTCCTCCGAGTCACGCTCTGCCTGTGATGGCCTTGGCAATGTTGGGGGGCTCGGAACCAAAATGAGCAACGACTAAAAAATGTGAGAAGCAAGAGACAGAGCCAAACGAGGAAAAGTATACCAGCAAATACCAGTTCTAATGCACTCCTTGAAAATTGTATAATCCAACTTTGAATAGGATACTTCCAAGAACCACAACACCAGCTATAAAAACAAACCTTTATTGGAACAATGCGTCTTTACCTAGGTTTCGTCCGTACCAACAAACTTCATCAGAATACATAACCACAGTTTCTCAAACATTTTAAATCCATAAGGTTACACCCAGAAAATTGGTTAATTGATAACAGATGACTTATTAATTGCTGACGTATCATGTTGATATAATAAACTAACCTCTCTACTAAAACTACTAAGAACCACATAAATATAACATATGTCCAATATTGTAATTCTATATTGATTAAAAATAAATTACATATGACTAACTATATAAATTCTACATTTATATACAAAATAATCAATGTTGGAATTAATTTGCATTTAAATGTAATTAAAACATGTAAATGTGATGTATAATAAATGACTTTTAATGAGATGTGTATGTATATGTATAATGGTATATGCAATAATGTATCAATTCCATATTGTTCATCAAAAATTAATAAATTAATAAAATAAAATAAATGTGATATGTTGCATATGAATAATTAAGTAGCAGTAATAAAATGTAACCCCACTGACTTTTACCTTTATTTCCCCTTAATTCTATTAATTTTTAATAAAGGTGTAATAGTGTGGTATTCGTTCAAACCTGGTTTATTATATGCATCCAAAAGTATCTGAAATTTTAATTCTTTAACATCCAAATCATATTGGGTAGTCTTACCCTGCTGATCATAAGTAACATGTTGAATTACACAAAATTTAAACTTGTGTTCAACATGGCTTAAAATATGTCTAGCCAAGGCATTAGTTGTTTTAGAATGTTGGATGTCAAGCAAATGTTCTTTTACTCTATCTCTAAAATGCCTGCTAGTTTTTCCAGCGTAAAATACTTTACAATTTTGACATAATGCAAGATAAACTACATTGGATGTATAGCAATTAAAATGTCCATTAATCTTGATGTTGCAAGAATTTACAACTATGTTGGCACCTGTACAATGAATATGTGTACACACAGAACACCTACCACATTTGAAATTCCCTTTTGGTCTAGTGTTGTATCTTTCATTAATGTCATTGTCTTGTTCAAACATGTCCTTAAAGGACAAACTTTTCCTATAAATAAATTGAATCTGCCCTTGAAACAAATGTCCCCAAATATTATCCCTAACCAAGATCTCCCAATTCCTCTTTATAATTGTTTCAATAATTTCAAATGTGTCATTGAATGTTAATATATATAAAGGAATATTATTATACATTGATTCAATAACTGTTGCATTTGTGTTACATCTATGTGAAGAAAATCCATGGTGAAGTATTGCTTGATATATCCCAACTTGCCTTTTATTTACCACTTCTTGAAGTATATTTTCACAAAGTTGTTCAGGATAACCCCTATTATGAAATACATTTGACATATAATTCAATTCGTCCATAAATTCCTGATCATCACTCACCATCCTTGCTGCCCTGACCATCTGCCCTTTAACGATAGCCTTCTTTTGATGGTCAGGGTGCCAACTTTCATAGTGAAGATATGAATTTGAAAACGTTGGTTTCCTATATATGTTTGATTTTAATCTATTTTCATCCTTATTATATGATAACCTAATATCCAAATAGGTAATCGTATCCTGACTAATTTGAAGAGTAAACTTCAAAAATCTAACAGTTGTATTGATATACTTAAGAAAGGAATTCAAAGCTCTTTGATCATCATCCCAGATGATAAAAATATCATCCAGGTATCTAGTGTATATTTTGATATGCTCACAATATTCTGTTTTGAATACATAGTTGTTTTCCCAATAACTCATGATGAGATTGGCATACATTGGGGCACATGGTGCCCCCATTGCCACACCATTAGTTTGTTGATAATAATTACCCTCGTAAAACAAAAAATTGTTATGCAAAACAATATCCATTAAGTTGACCAATGTATTAATTCTGTCCTGATCATATAAATGAGTCTCAAACAATTGATCTTCCAACCATATGAGTCTTATGTCATGCGGTATGGTTGTAAATAAATTGCATACATCCACCGTTACAAAATGATACCCATCTCTCATGTTAAATTCTTTAAGTCTACTCAAAAAGTCACATGAGTCTTTGGTAATATAAGGGAATTTTAACATACCTTCTTTAAAATGATGGTCTAAAAATTGACTAATGAAGCAAGTTTTGCTCCTCTTTCCGTCAACAATTGGTCGAAACTGCAAGTTGTTCAACCCCTTATGAATTTTAGGTATACCAAAAATTCCACTAATGACAGGATGTTCATTTATCAAATATTCATATTCAATCTCTGAAATCTCCCCCTGAAATAACATATCACTTAGTTGTAAATCTATTTTTTTGAAAGCAATATTAATTTCATTTTTACTGACTTCAATGTAGGATTCACTTAATAACATATTTGTCATATAGGAAATATAATCACTTTTATCCGTAATAACCATTCCATTACCCTTATCGGGTCTCATAATTCTAATATCCCTCATATTACATATCTCACTTAACATAATTTGTTCCTCTTTGGTTATATTAGAATATATATTTTTCCTATATGATTTATAAAAATTTCTCATGTCAATTTCGCTCAACTTTTCAAAAATAGCTACACTATCATTCATAGGGGGGTTAAATATACTAGATTTAATAAACTTACCCTTATCATAACTATTATTGTTTTCAGTACTATTGTGAAAATGAACCTTTAAATTCAATTTACGGGTGGACAACTTTAAGTCCAACACAGATTCAACTAAATTTCCCTTTTTACATGGAACAAAACTAAAGCCCCTCGAAAACAAGTTGACCTGTTGTTCATTAATGGGTAAGTTAGAATAATTAAATAGTCTAAAGTCTCCCTTGATATTAGTTGCGACAGTAGGATTGCTTAAAAATGCATTTTCTAATATACTCAAAACATTTTCGGTTTCATTATGACACTCATTAACTACTACATGTTCACACATATTCCCCACAGTCTGTTGTTCAAAATAAATATCTGGGTTACAGTCAATGAAAAAGTTGACATAATTGATGGTATTATTTTCAGCTGAAGAAATAGCTTGTTCACATTCAAAATTACCACATGCAATGACATTACTTGTACATTCTAATACTACCTCATCATCACCACTGACATCAAATACAGTACTATTGGAATTAAAACATTCATATGTACTTAAATTCATAAGGGTATCATTTTCCATAATGTTGTGGTGATGTTGTATTAGATTCTCACCACATTCACCCAAATTATTTACACTACCATCCAAAGTAACATCGTGAAAAATGTGGTAATTGACTGTAACCCAGATATTTATTTTGAACAACAGACTGTGGGGAATATGTGTAAACATGTAGTAGTTAATGAGTGTCATAATGAAACCGAAAATGTTTTGAGTATATTGGAAAATGCATTTTTAAGCAATCCTACTGTCACAACTAATATCAAGGGAGACTTTAGACTATTTAATTATTCTAAATTACCCATTAATGAACAACAGGTCAACTTGTTTTCGAGGGGCTTTAGTTTTGCTCCATGTAAAAAGGGAAATTTAGTTGAATCTGTGTTGGACTTAAAGTTGTTCACCCGTAAATTGAATTTAAAGGTTCATTTTCACAATAGTACTGAAAACAATAATAGTTATGATAAGGGTAAGTTTATTAAATCTAGTATATTTAACCCCCCTATGAATGATAGTGTAGCTATTTTTGAAAAGTTGAGCGAAATTGACATGAGAAATTTTTATAAATCATATAGGAAAAATATATATTCTAATATAACCAAAAAGGAACAAATTATGTTAAGTGAGATATGTAATATGAGGGATATTAGAATTATGAGACCCGATAAGGGTAATGGAATGGTTATTATGGATAAAAGTGATTATATTTCCTATATGACAAATATGTTATTAAGTGAATCCTACATTGAAGTCAGTAAAAATGAAATTAATATTGCTTTCAAAAAAATAGATTTACAACTAAGTGATATGTTATTTCAGGGGGAGATTTCAGAGATTGAATATGAATATTTGATAAATGAACATCCTGTCATTAGTGGAATTTTTGGTATACCTAAAATTCATAAGGGGTTGAACAACTTGCAGTTTCGACCAATTGTTGATGGAAAGAGGAGCAAAACCTGCTTCATTAGTCAATTTTTAGACCATCATTTTAAAGAAGGTATGTTAAAATTCCCTTATATTACCAAAGACTCATGTGACTTTTTGAGTAGACTTAAAGAATTTAACATGAGAGATGGGTATCATTTTGTAACGGTGGATGTATGCAATTTATTTACAACCATACCGCATGACATAGGACTCATATGGTTGGAAGAACAATTGTTTGAGACTCATTTATATGATCAGGATAGAATTAATACATTGGTCAACTTAATGGATATTGTTTTGCATAACAATTTTTTGTTTTACGAGGGTAATTATTATCAACAAACTAATGGTGTGGCAATGGGGGCACCATGTGCTCCAATGTATGCCAATCTCATCATGAGTTATTGGGAAAACAACTATGTATTCAAAACAGAATATTGTGAGCATATCAAAATATACACCAGATACCTGGATGATATTTTTATCATCTGGGATGATGATCAAAGAGCTTTGAATTCCTTTCTTAAGTATATCAATACAACTGTTAGATTTTTGAAGTTTACTCATCAAATTAATCAAGATACAATTACCTATTTGGATATTAGGTTATCATATAATAAGGATGAAAATAGATTAAAATCAAACATATATAGGAAACCAACGTTTTCGAATTCATATCTTCACTATGAAAGTTGGCACCCTAACCATCAGAAGAAGGCTATTGTTAAAGGGCAGATGGTCAGGGCAGCAAGGATGGTGAGTGATGATCAGGAATTTATGGACGAATTGAATTATATGTCAAATGTATTTCATAATAGGGGTTATCCTGAACAACTTTGTGAAAATATACTTCAAGAAGTGGTAAATAAAAGGCAAGTTGGGATATATCAAGCAATACTTCACCATGGATTTTCTTCACATAGATGTAACACAAATGCAACAGTTATTGAATCAATGTATAATAATATTCCTTTATATATATTAACATTCAATGACACATTTGAAATTATTGAAACAATTATAAAGAGGAATTGGGAAATCTTGGTTAGAGATAATATTTGGGGACATTTGTTTCAAGGACAGATTAAATTTATTGATAGGAAAAGTTTGTCCTTTAAGGACATGTTTGAACAAGACAATGACATTAATGAAAGATACAACACTAGACCAAAAGGGAATTTCAAATGTGGTAAGTGTTCTGTGTGTACACATATTCATTGTACAGGTGCCAACATAGTTGTAAATTCTTGCAACATCAAGATTAATGGACATTTTAATTGCTATACATCCAATGTAGTTTATCTTGCATTATGTCAAAATTGTAAAGTATTTTACGCTGGAAAAACTAGCAGGCATTTTAGAGATAGAGTAAAAGAACATTTGCTTGACATCCAACATTCTAAAACAACTAATGCCTTGGCTAGACATATTTTAAGCCATGTTGAACACAAGTTTAAATTTTGTGTAATTCAACATGTTACTTATGATCAGCAGGGTAAGACTACCAATATGATTTGGATGTTAAAGAATTAAAATGGCAGATACTTTTGGAGGCATATAATATACCAGGTTTGAACGAATACCACACTATTACACCTTTATTAAAAATTAATAGAATTAAGGGGAAATAAAGGTAAAAGTCAGTGGGGTTACATTTTATTACTGCTACTTAGTTATTCATATGCAACATATCACATTTATTTTATTTTATTAATTTATTAATTTTTGATGAACAATATGGAATTGATACATTATTGCATATACCATTATACATATATATATACACATCTCATTAAAAGTCATTTATTATACATCACATTTACATTTTTTAATTAAATTTAAATGCAAATTAATTCCAACATTGATTATTTTGTATATAAATGTAGAATTTATATAGTTAGTCATATGTAATTTATTTTTAATCAATATAGAATTACAATATTGGACATATGTTATATTTATGTGGTTCTTAGTAGTTTTAGTAGAGAGGTTAGTTTAGTATATCAACATGATACGTCAGCAATTAATAAGTCATCTGTTATCAATTAACCAATTTTCTGAGTGTAACCTTATGGATTTAAAATGTTTGAGAAACTGTGGTTATGTATTCTGAAGAAGTTCGTTAGTACGGACGAAACCTAGGTAAAAACTCATTGTTCCAATAAAGGTTCGTTTTTATAGCTGGCGTTGTGGTTCTTGGAAGTATCCTATTCGAAGTTGGATTATACAATTTTCAAGGAGTGCATTAGAACTGGTATTTGCTGGTATACTTTTCCTCGTTTGGCTCTGTCTCTTGCTTCTCACATTTTTTAATGTTGGGGGGCTGTTTGGCCCAGGCCTATGCTGGTCCTGCTGCAACTGTTTTCACAGAATCATATTATGTAGCATAGCACATACCATGACAATTTGGGTACATGTAGTTGGTGAGTATTGCAAGGCTCCACCAGATGTGTCCAGGCACTGGAACCGTGACTTGAGCAACCCAAACACACGTTCAATTACATTTCGTGTTTGTGCATGTGCCTCATTATGGCATTCCTGTTCAGGTGTTTGTGCGTTTCTGATGGGTGTCATCAGCCACGGTTCCAGTGCATAGCCAGCATCCCCCACTAAGTGACCATGTGGGATGTCCCCATTGGTAAATGTCTGGTACAGTTGCATCAGATGCCAGATATGGGAATCATGGTAGCTTCCAGGGCAGCCAACACACAAATTCATTATTATGCCCTGGGCATCACACATGACCTGGAAGTTGATGAAGGGGAAGCCCTTGTGGTTAATGTAGGCCCTACCCCGCTCACCGGCTGGTGCTTTGATGCGTATATGCATGCAGTCTATTGCACCCACTACCTCAGGGTATTCTGCTATTTGCTGGAAGAGATGCATATTGCTGGCCAATACCTCACGGGAATTGGGGAAATATACATGATCACCGACATGTGTTGACATGGCATCCAGGAACTGGTGCAGTACCCTGGATGCTGATGCCTGTGATATCCCCATCATATCACCAGTTGGTCTCTGGAAGGTACCTGTTTCTAGTATTCTTAGGCCAACACATACCTTGGTTTCAACTGGGATGGATTCCCCTCTGTTGGTTCTGTGTGTGAGGCATGCCCTGCACAGCTCAACAATTTGCTGCAGGAGGTCTCTGTCCACTCTATAGCACTCCACTATCTCCAGCTCATGTAACCCATGGTAGGTGACCCTGGGCCTGTACAATTTTCTCCGTCTCCTCACTGTGGGATGTCCGGCAGCATTTGCATTGTCACCACCCTCAGCATGTTGCATATGTCGCCTTATAACAGCAATGGCAGCCCCTAGCATTTTTTTGTCTGAGTGAAGCTTTTTCAGTTTTCACTTCTAGTAGCTAACTCCAGTGTTGCAGTGTCTCTTGAGAGAAACAAACTGCACTGTTGTTTGCAGAGTTTTAAGTGCTGGGCTGGGCTAGTGTTCTGCCTGTGTAACTGCCTGATTCTGATTGTTTTCACCTGCTAGCTCTACTAGTATTCCCTGGTAACTTCCTACTATTTGTTGCGCTTCCTTTTTCCTTTCTGTTTACTCAGAGGGGAGCAATGTGCATACAAGCGCAAACACGCTCACAGCAGCTCACGCGCGTGCACACATGCTTAAATGGACTAAAACTTGCTTATTTGGGTTAAAAGCGCGCACACCAGCGCAAATGCGCTTACCGGTCTTTAAACAGCCTTATACATGCTTACTCCAACTTAAACACATGCACTCACGCTTTCACGCACGCACTCTGTCTTACTCGGGTTTACAGGCACGCACACGCGCGCATACCCGCTCAGCAAGAAACTTTGGTGTTATCCACAGTATACACCTTCCATTTCCTGGCTTTCTCTGGCCTACCTGTTGACACACCTCTTTCCATGATGTCTGATAGCTGACACATGCCACTCTGCTCCTATGAGCTTCACTACTTTCATACATACCCCCCCTTGTGATGTCACCTATCTCCTACTCTGTTACTCCCCATATCCTACTCCTACACTCCACTGACTGTGCTCATTTGCTATGTAAAAGTGTGATTCACTATCCTAACACTCATTTACATAGGATTGCCTACTAATGCTTGGTTACATGTCTTAGACTGGGCTTCTCCCCTTAGCAACCCCTACTCGGTGGCCATGTTGTCTTCAGCCTGCTATTCCCTTACATTGCAATGTAACAGTTTTCATAGATTCCACGTTAGTGGCTTTTATTTTCTTATTTTATGATTTTTTTTAGCGCACCCCGTTTGCGCAGCACTGAGCTACGCTTAAACATCGGAAATCGCCGGGAAAAAAAAGTATTTTTATTTTAATTTTGCATCTGGGAACATTTCCAATGGCCATATATTTGGCCATTGGCATGCTTCCTCAACCATATGCAACCTTTATTTGAAGCTGACAAGGCTCCATTGTGCTATTTGCAGAATGGTACTCAGTTGTCAACTGAGTACATTTCTGCAGCTAACACGGCTCCTACTCGGACAGGTTTGTGCTTCCTGGATCGCAAATTTACCTCATTTGTATGCCTTTTGGCTGCAAGTGAGGTAATTTGCATATCCCAGCCCTGTCCGTGTAGGAGACGTTTTAGGAGCTCTCTTACACGCCCCTACAAGCTGTTCCTGGATCGCTTGTAGGACATGATGGCTGCATGGAGTCTTACTCTACTCGTACACTCCGTGCAAGCTATCATGAATCCGGCAGATTGCATCTAGCATTTCTTAGTTAATATTAGGCATCTGTTTGTGGTTCCTTAATGCTTAGGTACCTAACCAGTCATTTTACATTGAGGGTCAAATCTGCACTCTTGTGCCTGGAGAGGGCTGATTTCACCTATCTGAGCTGAGAATTGATGGTGGAAATCTCACCGTGTGCTTAACTTATTGGTCTTAGGGCATAGTTAGTGTAAAATTTGCTTTTTTATCACCTATAAGCCCCTCATTTCTGCAAAGCTGCTCTTCATGCAGCTGTGGATACTGTTGCCTTGTATGTATGCAATCACCAGAAGTTGAAATTTCCCTGTAAAAAACACCTTGGAACTTCAATTTTGTATTACTCATGGGGCAACTAGTCTGTGCAGTGAGCAGTATTTACATATTTAATTAGAACTTTTTAGGCCTATCTTACCTTACGGACCAGAGGCCTATTGATGCTCAGAGAACATATGGTTTGGGCACTGGGCAGCATCACTGGTTAAGTTAGCTACAGATTACAGCAAATAAACTCCCTTCTCTCATCTGGTTACAATTCAATATTCAACAAAATTCTTCATTCTATATCATAAAGAGCACAGTAAGCACATCTCTCAACTATCCAGATTTTTGCAGAATGCCCAGATCTTTGCCTCATATTTTTTTTACTCTGTTCCTTGTAAATTTTGTGGTTTTCTGGCAAATCACTGAGGCAATTTACTATCTGGCAAATAACTATTTAGGTCTACCTTACACTGTTTAAAGAACATCTGCTTTGGGCACTGGGCAGCATTGCTGGTTAGGTTAGCTGCAGATTACACCAAGTAAGCACCCTAATTCCAAAGAGGTCCAATACTTGTCAGCCTGGGAGAAGATGTTTCACAGGCCATACTGCTTTGCCATGAGATGGTCTTCGTTTGTCACACCTAGGCTTTTGGATATTGGCCAAAACATTATCCGCCCCTATAGTGCCATGTTTTAGGCATTAGACAAGCCTTCCAACATAACAAAAACTACTCAGGCAAGTTAAAGGCATTGCTGCTCAATGCTAGGAGTTTCAGCAAGAAACTGCACTCCCAAGAAGCTCTCCTCACCCTGGAAAATTTTGACATTTGTGCAGTTATTAAAACATGGTTCAGTCATGGAAAGCACTCCAGCTATAATGCCTTGCATACTTCAGATCACCCACTGAACATAAAAGAACAAAAGGTGGGGATATATCAATCTACATAAAGGAAAAGCAAATCTCAAGTCTGGTCAAACAATATAACATGCCTGAGCTACTCCATGTCCAACTAACCATGGGAAAAATCCATTACCATATTCTTGCTAGTTACAGGTCTCTCATCATGAGTCAGGAAACCCATACATCACACCTGAAGTTACTAGAATCATTAACCATTCAGCCCAATACCATACTTGTGGGTTATTTTAACTACTCCCTCCCCCCCCCCGTTAATTTGGAGGCATACATGACCACTAACATGTAGGCCCAAAGATTTCCTGACTTTGTGAATCCAAATGCCCTGAAACAGCTAGTCTGCAATCCCACTTGGGGAACAAATATGCTAGATCTGGTACTTACAAATATGGGAGAGTGCTTCACCACCCACACACACATCTGTGTGATACCCTCACTGGTAAGATCAGATCACAAAGTGATCTCCCTTGAAATAAAAGTAAAACTAGTCCCCCCACCTAACCCCCAAAACTTTAAGAACTTCTCTAAGGTAAATTACTCCCTAATAAGGGATAGTATAGCTAGTTTCCAAGCTCCCCCAAATCCAGAAAACAAAGAAACTTATATAGAGGCGCACATATATACAACTGCATAGAAATGGCAGTACCAGACCAAAATAAACCCAGGTCAAACTGCAAAAACAAACTACCATGGTGGACCCCTGGTATTAATAGGCTGTACAAAAAAATGAAAGAAAATCCTGCTGAGAAGTAAGAAAAAATGTGTGCAACAAAGAAAAAGATCCTTCAGTCTAAACAAGTGAATCAGGGAACTAGTCATGCCTCCGAAAGCAAACTTTGAGATAAAAATAGCTAAGGATAACCATAAAGCATTTTTCAGTTGTGTCCACAATATTAAGGGCAACACTCAATAATGTGCAGAATTAGTTGTACATGGCATAACCTGTACTCAGCCAGGAGATATAGCAAATCTGCCGGCCAACAAATTCAGCTCAAATTTCACCTCCCCATCACCTCCAGTTCTCCTCCAAGAAATACCCTCCACCACTCATCATCAAAGAACAGGTTGTCACTGTGCTCTTTAAAGAGAAAAACAGAGTTTCAGTAAGGCCTGATGATATACCATGTTACTTCTTAAACAGCTTAAATTAGAATTTATCAGGCCCATTAGGATCTATTGCTGCTTTAAGCAGCTAATTGCATTGTATTACATTGTATCTGTTAGTTGTAGAGCTGTTGTATGTAGTCTGTGTGGTCTTGTTACACCTGGGGCTCCAAACCAGCTATTCTACATCAATAAGGTGTTTTTCTGCACCCTTATGGCAGAAGAGAGCTGATCTAACCTGTATGAGTTGGCAATTGTTGATGAATTGCTTATTGTGTGTTTTCCTGATTGGTAGTTATCTTAAAACTTGCTTCTATTTGCTCGTATTTAAGCCTCACATTTGCCTGGTGCTGCTCTTCACTCAGCAGCAGTTAGCAGTGCGCTGTATAGACACAAAACCCTAGAAGCTCAGTGTTTCCCTAAACAGATGTCAGTGAAATCCTTCCAAGCTTTTCTGCTGTTGCAGGAGCAACTCAGTTGCACACTGAGCAGTGTTGCCTTATTGATCGACCTTAGCCTACACAAAATATCGGTCCTTTTTGTAGTCTTGGCACTACCAGCACAGTCCTGTCAAAGTATCCCTTTCCCTACCCTAATAAAAGATACAGTAAGAGCCTGCTATCATGGATGGGTAGTTTCCATCATCGCTCTGGCCAGCCTGATAGACATGGGCATCCTGAGGCAATGTAGCAATTCTCTCATGTATACTGACAACCACTTACTCCTGAAACAAACAAATACTTTATATGAGAATATGAGAGATGTAGTTACACTATAAAATTAGAGGCAAGACTGTCACATAAGGACAAATTGAATGCCGAATAGGTTGTCAGCATACACACACTTCCCCACTAAATAAGGATGTGACACATAAACCTACATTTACAGAGGTACTCACTAGTAACTCACCAAAAGATCAGAGGCCTCCTAAACAGAAACCGCTTACTCACATAACAATGCAAAGAACAACCACAACACATAATAACACACACACACACACACACACACACACACACACACACACACACACACACACACACACACACACACATCAATGTCTCACCAAATAAGACCATAAGGCGTAACACCACAAAACCTAGTGTATTGGTCATAAGTGACTCCATTGTGAGACACATGTATGTTCCCCCCTCCAGGCTGGATAAGTAGCAGGTTACAGTTAGCTGGCTGTCAGGTGCCAGGATCCATGAAGTCACTCAAGCACTCAGGTCACTCAACCGCAAGCACCAGTATAACTCTGTCTTAGTCCGTGTAGGGGTGAATGACTTGAAATGTATCTCACTAGACTATATTAAAAGAGCCATGACTGAGCTTTTTGATTATGTGTCGCAGGCAGGTATAACACTAGCCTTAAGCAGCATTCTATCTTCTCCAAGGATAATGCCACAATACAAATAAAAAATTATTGCATTAACAACTGGCTTAGCTTCTGATATCAGTCCAAGGGGATCCAATATCTGTCAGCCTGGGAAGACATGGTCAACAGGCCATGCTACTTTGCCAGTGATGGTCTGCACCTGTCTCCTCTAGGCTTTTGAATACAGATAAAGGCATTAGCCCCCCTTGTTGTGCCTTTTTTAGGCAGTTTCAAAATAACCAACCTCCCAACATAACAAAATCCTTTCTAGATAAACTCAAGGTACTACTGCTTAATGCTAGAAGTCTAAACAAGAAACTGCACTCCCTGGAAGCACTCCTCACTTTGGAAGATATTGATGTCTGGGCAGGCACCAAGACATGGTCCAAAGGCACAGAAAGCACCCCGGCCATGCAGGTCTACAATGCCTTCCATACGTTTAGACCACAAACTGAGCATGAAAGAACCAAGGAGGAGGTGTCTCTATCTTCATTAAGGATAAGTACACCTCGAGACTGGTAAAATAGTATGACTCTCTTGAGCTACTCCATATCCAATTAAGTATAAGCAAAGCCCCCTACCTCATCATAGCTAGCTATAGGTCCTTCACCATGAAACAGAAAAAGCATACCGCATACCTGGACTTACTGGAGTCATTTGCCATATGTCCCAACACCTTACTCATGAGTGATTTTAATTATCCTACCATCGATTGGGAAACATGCATTACAACAAACATGCTGTCTCAGAGGTTCTTAGACTTTGTCAATATAAACGCTCTGGGACAGCTAGCCAGTACACCCACAAGAGGCTTAAATGTCCTGGATATAGTACTTACTAACATGGGTGAGCATTGCACCCTCCCCTATGTGATGTCCTCCCTGGTAAGCTCAGACCATAAATCAGTCTCTTTCAATGTAATTATAAGACCAGATATGCCATCAAGCTCAAAAATGCTTAAGAGTTCTTCAAAGAGAAATTGCCTCCTGTTAAGTGATGGTAAAATAAGTTTCAAAGCCACCTTGAGTGCAGATAACACAGACTCCCATGCAGAGCTGTACACCAATGCCCTATATAACCACTTAAGCATTTGTATAGAATCAGCTGTACTTGATCAGATTAAAACCAAGTCTTGCCAAAAAAAAAACAAGCCACCTTGGTGGACCCTAGTATAAAAAGGCTGTATAACAAAAAAAAGAAACTAATGCCCAAGGACAAGAGAGAACTGACTCTGCAGAGGCAGAAATCCCTCTCTAGCTTAAACAAATTAGAGATCTTGTCCAGTCCTCAAAAGCTAATTATGAAGTGAAAATAGTCTGCCTAGCTAAGGATAATCACAAGGCATCCATTAATGTCCAAAATCTAAAAGGAAATACACAGCAATGCAACAAACTGATTGTGGATGGCACCACAAATACTCAACTGGAGGTAATAGTCAACCTGCTAGCTAACAGATTTGGAGCAAACTTCACCCCCTGTCCCATCCAGTCATCCCCCAAAGTATACCTGCCAAGGCCAAAAACACAGCATCAGTGAGATAAGACAACATCCCAGATTGCCTTTTAAATAACTTAAAACATGACCTAGTAGACCCAATTGGATTCCTGTTTGACCGCAGCCTGCAAACTGGCTATGTTCCAGTGGAATGGAGGAAAGCAACAGTAATTGCTCTGCACAAAGGGGGGATCATCGACCAACCCTGGGAGTTATAGGTCCATAAGCTTGACTAGCCTTATCTGCAAGGCCAAGGAAAGAATCATTATGGATCTTATTAACAAGGACATAAATAATCTCCAAACTCTGTAGCCAACCCAGTTCGGATTTGTTAAAGGTAGATCATTCCTGTTAAACATGGTTGACTTCTTCAGGAAAGTCACCAAGGCCCTGAATGAGGGAAAGACAGTGCATACCACCTATCTTGACCTAGCCAAGGCAATTGACACAATCTCCCACTCAGGTATTATAGAGAAACTCTCTCAATTGTGATTTAACCCCTACATTACCAGATGGGTAGCCAACTGGCTCACCCACAGGACACATACTGTATATGTGGGTGACTTCACTTCTAGCAAAAGACCAGTCATCAGTGGCATATCACAGTATTCTCTGCTGGGCCCCTTACTGTTCGGAATTTATTTCTCAGATAATTGCAAATTAGGAGCAATCTTTGATTCCCTCAGCAATGTTAATATAATGCAGATAGGGTTAATGCAGACAAATGATTGCTGCCAAAGCCACAGATTAAAGCTAAATGTAAAAAATGCATTATTATTCCCTTTGGGAAAGCTGACATCCCTTTTGCATGTACCTCACCAGACACCTGCAACAACTGGAGACACCACAGAGGTTTCTCAGCAAGAAATTACAGAATATATAAAACAAGTCTTACACAAAAAGACTGAAAGCCCTGTCACTGTATTCTACCTCATACAGGTTGCTAAGCAGTGACCTGTGCCTGGCTTACAGGGCAGTCTCTGACTCAGCCCTGATGGAAATGTTACACATTCATAAATCAAACTGCATGAGGGTCATTTGCTCCAGGGATCTTAACCTAGCCTCTGACATGAACAAGTCATGTTGAAGAGATACAGACATCTCCCAGAGACTGTCACTTGTATGGAACAAGCTTCCAATTTACATGAACATAGCATCTCCATGACCCTTTTCAAATGGAACCTACATCAATGGATGGATGACTGCAAATTCACTCCTGGAGTGATACCATAGTCCCTTTCCTCTGCTCACATCACTCACCTAAACACTGACAATTGGGGCAACACGGGATAAATATGGCTTGTAAAGGCTTTAGGGCCGTTAGCCTAGTAACCTTCTTTGAACCTATGAAACTATTTAACCATAGCCTCCATTATGGTTTTATCCCAGTAGAGTAGAGCACAGCAACAGTCACCCTCTACACAAAGTGGGGCTATCTACTGACCCAGGAAATTACATATCTATAAGTTTGACTAGTATTATGTAAGGACATCGAAAGAATAATCGTGGACCTGATAAATAATGACATAGGAAATCTCCAAACACTGAAGCCAGCCCAATACAGCATTGCCAAAGGCAGGTCATGCTAGATGAATCTGGTGAATTTCTTTGAGAAAGTCACTAAGGCCATGGATGAGGGTAAAACAGTACATGCCACATACCTTGACCTGGCAAAGGTATTTGACTCAATTCCCTGTTCAGATATTATAAATAAACTCACAAAACTGGGCATAAATCCCTATGTCACCAGATGGATAGCCAATTGCCTCACTCACAGGACACATGTGGTTAATCTAGGTGAATCCAGATCTTGTAAGAGGCCAGTTACTAGTGGTATGCCACAGGGTTCTGTGCTGGGATCACTGCTGTTCAGAATATACTTCTCTAAAGTCAAGGTTAATGTGGAAGGCCTCTGGATGGCAAAGTCTGCAGATGACTGCAAGCTGGGGGAAATTACTAAACACCCCAGTGATGTAGATATCCTTCAACAGAGTCCAGATCAGACAAATGACTAGTGCCAGAACCATGGCTTAAAATTAAATGTGAAAAAATGCATTATGATACCCTTTGTTAAGTCAAATACCCATGCAAATTACAATATCAACAGTAGACTCAGAGGTGAGAGATCTAGGCACACAGATAGATAGTAGCCTGAACTTTGACCACCATGTGTCCACAGTGGTGGGAAAGTCCTTCTACATGGCACAACTTATAAGTAAAGGTCCAAGGAAATTATAGTCCAGCTGTACTCAGCTCTCATTAGAACTATAATCGAGTACAATGCACATATGGCATGTATGTGACCAGGCAGTTACAGCAGCTTGAATTACCTCAGAGGTTATTCACAAGGAAAATACAGGGTGTAAACAACATGTCCTATCCCTGTACTCTGTCTCCTACCAATTATTAAGGGATGAACTATGCCTGACCTACAAGAGACTCACAAATCCAGCCCTGATGGAGCTGCTACACATCCGCAAATCAAACAGCATGAGGGTCACCCAATGTAGGGATCTATACTTAGTCAGTCACTCAAACAAAACATGCTGGAGAGGCAGATATGTGTCTCAGATGTTACCCCTTCCTTGGAACAGGCTTCCTATTCAGATTAAACAGAGCTCTTCCTTGGCCTTCTTCAAATGCAGTTTGGATCAATGGATGGGGAACTACAAATTCACACCCAGGGTAGTGTCTATGCCCCTTATGGACAGGGGTAATCTGTACGATACTCAAGGCACAGGCATAAGCCCATGCCATCCTCTTGCCTCTGGGAGCCATATATTGGGTAAAATTGGGTTATATTGTCTAGGCTTCTAGTGGCTCTTAAGCCATTAGCCTTATAATTTCTTATGAACCTATAAACCTATAGATCACCCTTTTTGTAAGAGCAGACCAAAAACAAAAAAATCCATTAGTGGCCTTGCATAAATCATGTAAACTTCACACGGACTGCTTGACATCTTGTTGTGAAATTTTTAATACCATTATGTGTATCACTTTAGCTTTGACAGCACAGGCATTTTACTTAAATGGTAAGTTGGAAGTCATATAAAAATCTAAGTCTTTATACTCTGTGACCATACCAAGCTCATTACAATCCACAGTGAATGGTCTCTAGGGACCAAAATACATCAGTCCACTTTTTGACAAATTAATATGTAAACCATGGTTTTAAGCAATTCAAATATGCATTTCACATATGATGTAAATAACAAATGATCATTAGAAGATGTTAAAAGTATCCCAGCTGTAACATCATCCATGTGTTTGCCCAACCAGTAACTTTAGTGGACAAGAATGAAAACACAAAGTTAAACAATACAGAGCCCAATACAGATCCCAAAGAGATTCTCAACGTGACATCTAACCATGAACATTAAAATATTGCCATCTGTGATGTGGAGAAAAAGAAAGAAGGCAAAAGGAAATGAGGATGACTAGCAAAGAGATGATGGATTGTATGAAGGAAGACCAGAAACAGTCAGTCCTGAGTGTCAAAGAAAGTAGGTGAATGGCATTGAATCAAGAGAGATGGCAACAGCTGACATGAAACCCTGACACCATGTTGAAAAATCATAAAAACTGGGGGTTGACGATGATGTGGTGGTGATGATGTTTGTGAATTTGACATAGCTTAGCCCTTTCAATAATATATGGATTAATATCTAAGTTACTCATCAGATTTATTATGGCATTGTGAGAATACAATCAAAAGCTTTAGAAAGATCTAGATATACTGCTTCAATAGTAGCCATTATCCAAAGCTTCACTAACAGTCTCATACAATTGTGCTAAATTGGTGAATGTTGACCTGTTTTTTGTGAATCCATGTTGGTCTGGATCAAGAGCTATCATAATCTTACATTTAGTATCTAACAGAGACAGTAAGCACCTCTCAAAACAGTTGCCCAAACATGAAATCAAAAAAATTAGGCGATAATTATTGCAACATCATAAGAGCTGCCCTTTTGTACAGAGACAACTCTAGCCAGTCTCCAAGTGTCAGACCATAAGCCATTATATATTAAAAAATTAAATAGTAAGGTATTAACTATATATATAGGTGTATCAGATATCTTGAAAGGCTAAAAATGAGATATCCTGAAACTGAGTCAGGGCAAATAACACTATTATGTTTATATATATATATATATTAGTATTTGCATTCATAGTTGATATTTCATAACTAGATTTTGATTTCTTAATTTAACAGATTCAATAAAGCCTACACAGTCCATTTACACTGTGTGCGCATTGCACCGTGGCATGCACATGGTAGCACACTGTTTTAAATTCAGTAAGCAGCTCTACATGGTGTGTAAAGCCACACAAGCAAGGTAAACACCATAGCATGCTAATTGCAGTATAAGCAGCTGAACTGTATGCTAATCAACCAATCCAAGTGGAGGAGCTATTCAACAAGCTATAAAGCAACCATGTAGACTCAGTGCTGGTTTTCCCTGCAAATTCCAAAAACTATTAGAATACAGCCACGGAAAACAGTCTACGCAGAAACAATGTTTTGGGTTGCCGTTGCTTTAATTCATGTGTATGTGCAACAGTCTGATGTCTATGGTGCTGCTGCTGCTGCTAATAGACCAAGGCCAAGAAGGAGGAGTTTTCAGACCCAGTTTAACTTATCACAATCTACATGATGTGGTAATAGTAGAGCACTACAGTAGATACAGGGTGGATAGAGACACTCTACAAGGATTCTGCAACCTCTGTCATCCTCAACTCAGAGCCAGGGCAAACAGAGGGGAACCATACCAGTGGAGACAAAGGTAAGTGTAGCAATTAGAATTTTAACTACAGATGCTTTTCAAAGATGAACAGTGGACATGCTCTGGGTGTCAAAGGCATCAGCATCCAAGGATCCTCCATCAATTCCTGCATGCTATGTTGCAACATGCCACTGACCACATATATTTTCCCTGTATTCCTGAGGATAGGGTCAGAAATATGCAAGAGTTCTACACTGTAGCACACTACCCTGAATTACTGGGTGTCATAGATTGCACACATGTAGAAATTAAGGCACCACCAAGGGAACAGGGAAGGCTCTACATAAATAGAAAGGGCTTCCACTCTATTAACTGCCAAATCATGTGTAATGCCAAGGGAATCATCTTGAATGTGTGTGTGCTGGCAACCCAGACAGTTTCCATGGCTCAGATATCTGGCATAACTCCCAAATGCATCAGATGTTCACTAGAGGTTCTTCCACAGGGTCATTTATTGAGAGATGCAGGTTATGCACTGGAAATGTGGCTGATGACACCAATCTGAAATGCACACACAGCAGCTGAAGAACACCATAATGAGGCACATGCTTAAACTAGAAATATCATAGAGCATGCATTTGGGCAGCTGAAGTTACAGTTCTGGTGCCTAGATACATCTGGGGAGCCCTGCAGTACAATCCATGTACATGTACTGAAATATTCACTGTATGTGTGATGCTACACAACAGCATCCTATGAAAACAGATTCAGCAGGATCGACAAGGGGAAGAGGCACACATCCCATCACCAATGGCAAGGTCACCACAGCCACACACAGGTGAGGAGTCAGAGAAGGAACCAGCAACTGCTGTGAGTGCAGGCAGATATTGGCATGCTCTATATACCCTCACATTGGCTAAGAGAGAACGCATAGCACACTTGCATACCACCTAAGGGGCTAAAACCTTTCTCCTATGCACATACATATAGTAACATTGATTCCAGGCAGCGATCACAACCTTTACCTATCCATGTAATGACTGTGTACTACTGGCATCAGACAGAGTCAGCCCTGAACTAAAACTGTTGCAACTGCTGGATTTACAAGATAAGTGATGAACCTGGAGTGCATTGCGCAATAATATGAATGAATGGCATATCCTTGCATGTTATTACTTAGCAGTGTAAGCAAGTGAAAGGTGGGTGATTTGTACAGAAATTACTTTAACATGTGACAGCAGAAACGTATGTGACATATGTGTCCAGTATCAAATAATAGGCCTCAGACATCAAAGATTCACACAGTCATACCTCTCAAAAGTACTGATAGTTACAGAATGTCCTCAGTTTAGCACAATACGTTTGTACTAGAAAATCATTAAATAAAGAAGTTAGAAAGTAATGAGACACATTTCAGTTCTAGACTCCACAACCCTCACAAGATCATTAACAATACAGATGCAAAAAATGTTTGATGCCATCAACTGTCCAACTTTCTAAGGCCAATATAAGTCAAAGGTACAATTACCAATTCAACATCACATATGCATATATACTAAGCACTAAGTCAGCTACTCAGCTATGCACCCTGAGCATCAGACACAAATGTATGTGTCCCTGAATCCAAAAGATAGAAAACAGGGATATGGCACAGTTATCATTACTTGCACAGGGTTTTATGTGGGGGGAAGAAAACCTAAGCTGACACAAAAAGTTAGTGAGTGTGTGTGAGTAAGAAAGAGAAGCAGGCAGACATTCTGATAAAGTAACAAATGGCCAGTGAGGCAAAAGGAGCTTTAAGCTTCACGGCTGAACCATGTAACCAGTGTGTGCGTCTATATGGATCCTCCAGGTGAAATTGGTGTGTGAATGTCTGCATGAACACAGCCATGCTCTGTGCTAGCATTACATCTTGGTATTTCAGGCAGGTGTGAGCCATGCATGGTAGAGGTGGCAGTTCATCACTGTCATACCCGACCATGAGAACTGGCTTTGCCAGGAGTTGCACTGGTACATCACGCCCATGGTCAGATGCACTGCTATTACCTGAAAGTGACTGATGTATGCTGGACTATCTCCCCTCATGAGAACACCCAGAACCACGATCCCATGGTCTGCCATGTCTGGGTTTGGACACCTCAACCACTGATGGAGCAGTGGAAGTACTGCCACTATGGGAGCATGATTGGACATGGCCACATTAGCTAACAGCAGATAATGTGACTGAACTAAGCCCACAAGGATGTCATTCCCCTCTCAGCACATGTTCCATCACAGACACCACCTATTCCAACATATCATTCATCTGATCCATTGAATCGGCAACACAATGGAGGCAGTCAGGCATGTCAGCCTATGCCATATCTACAACTCTAAGCATTTCTCTGGAGGACCTATGGGAACATGCTTGTGCCTCCATGATGGCCATAAGCATACACTGAGTGACTCAGGAAGACAAATCTGAATCAGGTGAAGAAAGGATAGCAGGCCTCCTCTGAGCACCCCTGACAACCCTCCTGTATGGCCTATTGCCCACACTTTGGCTATGGCCAGAGTCAACAGGCACTGAAGCTGCAGTAATCACACATTCCCTGATTGAGTGTTTCACCCACCACCTGTCCAATATCTGAGGGCTCACTGTAATGGGTAGGCATAGGCCTACCTGCTATGTCCAATGGAATTACAGTAGATGGCTGAATGTCTTCCTCAGTGTCAGGGTCAATCTCTGCATCCCCCCCCCACCAACTGTGCCTCTGTTTGGCCAACATCATCTTCAGACTCTGCTGATACTGTGACATACTTCCACTGTCAGGATCACCTGTGATAATAAGCAACAAACACAGGAAAAAAAATAATACCTACACTATTATTGTCCAATATATGCTAACAAATTAACAGTGGTGCCACTATTACAGACAGTACAGCAATACACACTACAGTCCTGGCACACACATCACAAACTAAATATTTCTTAGAACTACTCATCAGTACTTATATAAAAATGTTTGGCTTACCATGTGCAGATGATTGTAGGCTCCCTATGCTGGATGGCCCTGGAAAAAGATAAGCACAAGTAAGGACAACATCACCACAATTAACAGTAATACAGAGGGTAAAATGTTTTTCTGTTTATATATTTATTAACTATACTTTCAACAAGAACATAGATGACAAGTCTAGCCTAAGCCCATGTGTAATCAATCAGAATATGTTATTAACTGTAGTGATCTATAATCCCCCAACCAATTTCTTGTTAAAAAGAACTAATATATTGATGTAAATATATTACTATACAAGAGTATTCAAGAATTAAGATACATAAGCCTACCTGGAAGCTCCTACTGGGACTTACTTGCTGTCCCTGAAACAGTAGCACCAATGTCAAGGATGTGCTATTCTGCACTTTTCTGGGAGCTATCTGGATCCCTGACAGTTGACAGGAACTCTTCATTTGCTGTTAGTGGTGGCTCTGTAGCAGCATCTCCCCAGTACCCATCTGATCCCAGGCCACTGCAGTTGCTCTGCTCCATGCAGATGATATCATGTCAGTGGCCCTATGGCACACCTGAACATATGCTCTGCTGTGGCTGCCTACTGCATTCACATCTGCAAGTATCTACTGCCAAGTTTGCATTCTGCCTGACATATTTCCATGTCCCCTCTCAAGCAGAAAGGCACCATGTCACATTAAATCTTCGACAATGACCCAATTCTCAGGGTCACTGAAGGAGAGGTGCAGGGATTGAGACACCTGGGTGTCACAGTCCTAGGTGACCTAACATACAACAGAAGGATAATACACATAATATCACATAACTAAAAAAATCCTGTTTCCAGATAAAACAGAAAAGGTAGCATTTTACTATTACCCACTGGAGAAACAAAAAACAATCTAGATATTTGAAATATGAACAACAGGAATTGTGTGGTTGTAATATTACATTCACACATAAAGCAAAGCTGGATGCAAAACAAGGAGAGTAACAATACCAACATATCATTGTTTGTGTCAAAACAGAAATGCAGCTTTGCTCCACCATCCCCAAAAGAACAGGCTAACAAGCCATCAGTGAAGTGCTATAAGTGCTATCAAATGAACTGTCCCTGAAACATTTCTACAGATTTAACACAGAACATTCTATTTTAAGCTATTGCCAATCATGTATACCTGTGAAATGCCCTGATAAACATGCCCATGCCATCAGTACACTTCTAGGTAATGCATACAGATAAAAGTAGCATTTGCTAATTTATATATATATATATATATATATATATATATATATATATATATATATATATATATAAATATATACTATTAAACAGATTTTTCTTAATGACATGTCAGCATATGCAGTATATAGCTGAAAAATGCAACACACCTTCTCAAGTTCAGTGGTCTTATGTGCAGATATATCCAAATGCAATAGTTTTTTTCTGTGATCTCCACATAAACAAGTTTCCTCACCTTCAAGTTCCCTAGCAACACTGCTGTCTTTTTATGGTGTAGATTCAGGGCTGTGAGAACGATGAAGATGCAAATGAGGTGTGAACTCATTAGAACTGCTGAATCACAAATACTTGGCTCTGTGTATCTGATGTAAACATAGTGCAGGCACTCCCTCAGTGTTTGTTGCTAATGGATTACAACTGTGAATAATTACTGGTAGGGTGAAGGAAAACACAACAGCAGTACATACTGTCCTACCTCCAGTGGGTGTGTCAGGTTAGACTTACAAAGTGTAGAAGTAATCTTATCCCATTTTTAAATGTAAGTAAGCAGCACATAATACACCATTTATGTTCATTTACCCACAAACTCACCTTCATTTGTTGACATCTGAATATTATTGCCATTTAATATCCTCACACATTTTAAGGACAATGACATAGAATGCCTTACAGACTGCATGTCTCAGATTACTGGTCAGATAAGACAAGAATGAGCAACAAACACAGAGTGGTAAGACAGAACTGTGTTTTTGCAAGCAGTAGTCATAAATGGTTGTATGATCACTCAGTGCACTACATCCAAAATTAATACATGAACAAATAACTTTTATATACCTTCTTAGTACTGTGGATGATGTTGCAGTTGGTGGTATGCAGAATGATTTCAGTTCCCTGATGCAAAGCTGTTTGTCTGGCAAAGAGGGATAAGGCTCACTTACTATGTCCTGAAGATTCATTAGAATGAGAGTTTGAATCCAAATGTATATAGAAATAGTTCATGTGTACTAAAAAACATTTTGTAGTGTTTATTTCATATACTTCTTTTCTTCATTTCAACTACTTTTCCCTTATATTTTTTATTTCATTTTATTTATTTGTTTAGTTTTGCCAGTGTTACAGTGTATGCCATTTAGTGCAAACAAGAGAAATTGAGAAAATCAGTGTCAGGTTTGGTTGTGCTTATTTCATTTTCACAACACTTAGCAGTAATCAAATCCAGACTAGTGGCCCATACACTTAGAGAATCTGCTCAATTTAGGGCATAGAGGCAGGGTGTCCAGGAGCCCAGGGTATTTATTTGACTCCTAGTAAAGTGCCACAGCCAAAGGCTTCTACAGGAGGACTATTCTGGCTCCCAGTACAAGTCTGAGGCTTGGAGTAGTTTGTTTCAGTCTGTATCCAGTACTACTGGCATCCCACACACTGGAGAAGAGTGTAGGCATCATTGTAATGATCTACAGAGGTGCAAAATGAATACTGTCAACCAGTGGTTGACTGAATTTCAAACTGCTGACATCCAACAGCTGTGCAAGTATGATAAACACAGTAGTTATAATACACAGAAAGCTAAATATAGGCAAGACTGGTATGCATAATGCTCTTCTGTTCTTTTCTGTTCTTTCCACAGCTAATGCTGAAATAGAATTCAATAGACAAGCCCATGATGATCAAACAGAGAAACTGAAGGAAACAAATGCTATGTATACAGCACAAGAGAAGCATTATTGTAGCTTTAAAAGGTAAAGTAAGATGTTTGTGTTTGTTATACAGTTGTTGCAAACTGAGCATACACATCCTCACTGTAAAAGCAAGTACACATTCATTAGTCTGTAGCATAAACCAACTTTAGGTGTCAAGTAAAAGACTGTAGTTAGAGGTTGTGGGTTCCATCTTTATTCTTCCTCTCCACAAGGGAGGCAAAAACACTAACATTTCAAACTTCCACCCTATAGCTCTTCTCTCGCCAATCTACAAAATCCTAGAAACATGCATTCACCTCCAGCTTATGCCTTTTCTGACTAAATAACAACTTCTTACCCCCTACTCAACATGGCTTCTGACCAGGACATAGCACCATAATAGCTTTACTCTCATTCTTGGAAACTGTCAATCAAGCCCAATAATCTGGGAAATTCGTATCCACAGTGCTCTTAGATCTCTCTAAAGCATTTGATACTGTTTCCCATAAGCACCTTCTAAGTTACCTCTCAAACCTAAATCTCTCCCAAAACACTCTTTCCTGGTTCTCAAACTATCTGTCAGATAGAACTCAGGGTGTCAAATGGAAAAAAAGGCACCTCACCTTTCTTATCCACCCCTACTGGAGTACCACAGGGGTCCATCCTCAGACCAATGCTGTTTAATATCTTTATCAATAATTTTCACTCTACTATTCCCGATGCCAAAGTCATCCAATATGTAGATGACTCTACACTTGTCTGCTCTGCCTCTAACCTCCCTGAACTCCTATCTAAAACTCAGCCGGCCTTCTAAACTACTGAGATCTGGATGCACCAAAATCACCTTTCTCTCAATGCTAACAAATCTAAAATACTACTATTCACACCCTCATAATATTTCTCTCTTGATAAAAATTCCTTCCAAGTCCTTAGCCAAAGCAACTCTCCGATCAAAGTTGTTCCCTTTGCCAAAATACTCGGTGTAACTATAGACAATCACCTCAAGTTTGACTTCCATATTCAGCAAAATATTAAGAAAACCCACCAAAAATAGACATGCTATACAGGAACAACCAATTCCTATCTACTTCTACCAGGCAGACGCTGGCCTCCTCTTACCTCCTTCCCTCCCTTCTGCATGGTACCCCACTACTAACCAACCTATCCTCTTCCATCACTTCCAAACTTGAAAGCTGTTATTACAAAATTTCTAAATTTGCCACCAAAGCCAAACATTCCACCCATCACTGTATTACCCTCCAATGCTTCAACTGGCTAGAATTCACAAATTACCTGGACTTCCTCCAGCTGACTACAGCACATAGACTAATATTTAATCCAACCAAATGCCCCGCTCTAACATCCTTCCCCCATACACCCCAAATAGAACTCTCAGATCTGAACACCAAAACTTAATTACTGTCCACAAACCTAAATGTCCTGCTTGACATCTTCTCCTCTCCTCTCCTTCTCCTTAGGTAAGAAATGGAACTCTTTCCCTTCCACACTAAGGACAATGTCAAACACAAACAACTTCAAAACTCAGCTTTACATCTACTTCTCATCCAAATGGAAACATAACTGCATTATCTCTACCTAGAACTCTTTAACAAAAGCCCCATGGGAGGGTATCCTCCTGAGTTCCTAAGCACCTTATAGCTGGCTATAGCCTTCTATAGCTAATTCCCATATGATCTCTCACACTCTGTAAATATTGTAAATAGCTTTTGACTTGACTTTAACTGTGTGAATTTGTTAAAATGTATCTGCATGATATTTTTCCACTATGGATAATATTGCTCACACTTTGTATTATTTGATATGTATTTGTACTTGTAATTTTATTTTTATTGGACTGCTATCTTTACTGTAATCTGTTTCATGTAGCTTTTCTCCCTGGGCCTCCACTGAAAACATGGGCCCAGGAGACTTCCCCGGTAATCAAACTAGACATAAATAAATAAATAAATAAATAATAAATACCACGAGTAACAAGTATACAATACTGCATATCTTTAATAATATCACATTAAATTAAACTCTATACAAATGGTAATAAATGCTTTGCTGTTAACTGTAATCTGTATAATCAGACCAAGAATATGTGCAATATATGTACATTTCAAGGATTACATACAAGACAAGACACCGGAACAGTGAGGGTTACAAAAGGTTGTCTTGTTTGTTTGCATTTGCTTCACAGCTACCCAACTTACCTGCCTCAGAAATACCTAAATCCCTTACCCAGCATTACACTCTCACTGAATTAAAAAAAAATGGGCACCTGTCCCACAAAAAATATCATCCCATGGAAAGATTTCCATTTCACACGTGTCTTCTTGACACACTTGATTCTGTCCAGTTGGCTATACAACATGATTATGTTGTTGTCACCCCTCTTTCTAGAGGTGACAGTCCAAATTCAGCTAATATTCTGCACATATTTTCAATTTTCACTGTTGACTAAAACAATGAGTGAGAAGGTCACTGAAAATCTATTCAGTAAAAACAAAATGAAAACTCCAGCAAAGCTAGAACTTCCACACTGTTGCCAAACTGTTGAAGAAATGGATATCTATGTTTTTTTCCTATCTCTCTTCCTCAAATTCCTGTATTGCTTTCCCTTTGTTCTTCCACCTGCTTGCTCCCCATTTCACTATTTTCCTATCTGCCCCCATTTTAACATCTATAATCTGTCAAAAAATAGAATCACCAGAAAAAGCAATGGATCATTTCACTTTTTGGCCTCTATGTTTGCATGCGAACCAATGTCAAGTGACAGTGAGCAGTTCTGCAATGCTTTGGTTACCTCTGCGCAATGCCACTTAACCCCACTGCACTATACCAACACACAGTAACACATGTACTATAAAGAATTAATGTCATCGCATTATCACTGCTTATTTAAAAGTATTCGATACACATGGATTTAAACCCAGTGTCATCTGAGCTCAAAAATAAATGTGCCAGTGCATTTACACTTACTGCCACAGAGTCAGCTAAGCAGCAGGTGTGTTTCATAGATGGAATACTAACTCTCAGAATTTCAGCAAAGAGGCTCACGTTTGCACACAGCTTAACTACGCCCAAACAGGAAAAGTAATGGAAATGTGAATCTCACATGCACAAACACTTTGACAACCATCACACAAACCTGCTGCTCACTGCTGCGCTATGCAAAGTCACCATTAGCATGTATTAGTGCTGTTTACTGTCCATTAACTCTTTATGCCATGAACCATATGTCATATATTTATAATGCAGCCATGTGTTGCCTCCCCCATGCATTGCAACCCTAGTCTCTCAGTATTTGTTCACAATTATATCGACTGCACTACATAAATTAATAACAAATGTCTGATATGCAATGCATTTCTATCTGATAACATGCAGAACTAGAATGATCTTTACAGCTGAACATGCCTACACATCCATCACATCAACTGACTCTGGAACTATCAACACTTAGGCCTAACCAGCCTTATCTGCAAGACTATAGAAAGAATCATCATGGACTTTATCCACAAGGACATAGGTGACCTTCAAAACTCTTGACATGACCCAGTGTGTTTTTTTGTCAAGTGTAGATCTTGCTTATTAAACCTACTGGATTTCTTTGAGAATGTCATCAAAGCCCTGGATGAGAGAAAACAGTATATGCCACCTATCTTGATTTAGACAAGGCCTTTGACACAATCCCCCATTCAGGTATCATAGACAAACTCTCCCATTCATATCTGGTCTTAGACATAGGCCAACTAGTCAGCCACATGGGGAGCTGCTCTAGTAGGGGCACTTTTCCAGTAATCTGGGTGGTATAAGTAGAAAAGGATGGGGGCACCGGGTGGTGTTGGAGGGGTGCTGTGGAGAAATTTTGCCTAGGGCACCAGTTGACCAAAGGGTGGCCTTGCTCCCATCTGGGGATAAACCCATACATTACTAAATGGGTAGCCAGCTGGCTCACTGACAGAATGCACACTGTCAACATTTTGAGTCCACCTCCACCAGTAGACCAGTTACCAGTAGAGTACCACAAGGATCTGTGCTGGGCCCTCTACTGTTTGGAAACCATTTCTCTGAACTTCAGGTGAAGGTAGATGGCCTGTGGCTTACCAGCTTTCCAGCTGACTGTAAACTGGGCACAATAATATAGAGTCTCCAAAAAATATTAACATATTACAGAAAGGGCTAACACAGACAAATGATCGGTGCCAAACTCACGGAATGAAACGTAATGCTAAAAATACCTCATTGTCTCCTTTGGCAAATAAGTAACCCCTGCTAATTATGATATACATAGCACCCCTCTAAGCTCAAACTCAGTGGTGTGAGACTTAGTAACACAGGTTGATAGCAATCTAAACTTTGATCAGCATGTGTGCATTGTGGTAAGAAAAGTATTCTACATTGCATACATCATAAATAAGGCCATTGCATCCAATACCAGGGAGTTCATAGCTCCATTGTACTCTACCCTTATCAGACAACTAATTCTCTAATGCTCCCTTCTGTATGTACCTCATCAAACACCTGCAGCAACCGGAGAGACCAGAAAGGTTTTTGACAAAGAGGATACAGGGCCTCAAAAACATGACATACATGGAAAAACTGAAAGCCCTGCCACTGTAAACAGTATCATATAGGCTGCTGAGAGGTGACCTGTGTCTGGCCTACAGAGCAGTCTTGGACCCTGCCCTAATGGAAATAATGCACATCCACAAATCAAATGGGGCAAAAATAACTAGCTACAGGAATCTCAACCAAGCCTGTGACATAAACAGATCATGCTGGAGAGATAGATATATCTCCCAGCAATTGCTGCTCCTCTAGAATAGGTTCCCACTACATGTGAAGCAGAGCTCCTCAAGCACAACCTTGACAACTGGATGGGTGACCATAAATTCACCCCAGGGGTGGCACCTTTGCTCCTCGAGGACAAGGGCAGTCAGTGCTGATAAAATCACTCTCCTAACAATGACCATCTAGCTATGGTCTATAAGGGTACTTGTATTTTTACACAGCTAGGCTTGCAAAGGCCCTAGGGCCATTTGCCTAGTAACCTCCTATGAACCTATGCAGGCCTCCCAACATCTTCTCTCATACATACACTGCTGATGTCATTCACTATACATTGTCCTGCAGCCTTGTAAAAGTCAGACTTGTGCCATGGCACTTGTGTAATGTACTGAGCTCTATACTCTTTATACTTAGGTAGGGGGCGCTGTTCTCACTACAGTCAACTGTGTGTGTGTGTGTGTGTGTGTGTGTGTATGTGTGTGTGTGTGTGTGTGTGTGTGTGTGTGTGTGTGTGTGTGTGTGTGTGTGTGCCTATCTAGCCCGAAGAGCATAAGTGTGTATCCAACAATTACCACTCCAATCCCATGGATTGACAGTATTTTGAAACTTGCGCATGCCTACACATCCATTTCATGCAGGCCTCCCAACATCTCTCCAACATCCATTGCTGATATTATCCACTATAAGTTGTCCTGCAGCCTTGTAAAAGTCAGACTTGCGCAGTGGCACTTCCATAAAGTACTGAGTTCTGTAATCTGTGTACTTACGTAGGGGTTCTGTTCTGTGTGTGTGTGTGTGTGTGTGTGTGTGTGTGTGTGTGTGTGTGTGTGTGTGTGTGTGTGTGTGTGTGTGTGTGTGTTTGTGCATTTGCTTGACATTACAGAGAGCCTTTTACACCAGTATATGGGACACTGTTATTACCACATTCTTCTCACCAGACACTGCTGATGTCAAAAGCTATAAATTGTTGTCTGAGAAAGTCCAAGTCAGACTTGAGATGTGGCTCTTGCCTTAAATACAGTGTTCCGTAGTCTGTGTACTTAGGCAGGAGTTCTGTTCTCACTGCAGTCAAGTGGTGTGTGTGTGTGTGTGTGTGTGTGTGTGTGTGTGTGTGTGTGTGTGTGTGTGTGTGTGTGTGTGTGTTTGTGAACTTGCTTGACATTAGAGAAAGCCATTTACACCAGCATCTCGGACACTGCTATTGCCGTATTCTCCTCAACAGACACTACTGATGTCATCAGCAATATCTGATTTGTGGATGTCCACTATTCCCACCAGGGCAGGGTCAGAGACTGGCCTGAAAGCGAGGCAGTGGTCACCCCATCCTATATGATGCAGATTACAGTGACATGGCTTTCAGTCTGGCCACATACATCATGGTATGGTTTGTAGGTGCTGTGTTTTCTTGGTGAGAAATCCCTGAGGTCTCTCCAACTGCTGCATGTGTCTGGTGAGGTACATGAAAAGGAGAGCATTATATTCTATTAGTGTTCTGAAGAGGTTTGAGTACAGTGCTCGAATATAATCTTCAGATGTGAATATAATGGTGTGACTTATGATGTGCACAACATAGGCTTTCTATACCAGTTTGGATACTTGGTGGTTGAAATTTAGATTGCCATCTACATGTGTTTCCTGGTATTACATCACTGAGTTTCAGCATAGTGGGAGTGCTGTCAAGGCTGAAATTAGCAGGGAATTCCACTTTGCTGAAGGACAAAATAATGACACATTTTTGCATTTATTTGTAGACTGTGTGGCTTTGTCACCAATCATCTGCCTGTGTTAGCCCCTCCATTAGCATGTTATCATCATTGTTAGACGCAGTTGCACCCAGTATGCAAGAATCAGCAAATGTGGTAAGCCAAAGGCTATATACTTTAGCCTGAACTGTCAAGAAATAGATTCCCTGCAGTAAAGGGCCAAGCACAGATCCCTGGGGTATGTCAATGGTGACAGCTCTACTGGTACAGGATGATTCAGTAACTTTCACAGTATGTGTTCTGTTGGTAAGCCAATTGGTTACCCATCTAGTGAAGTAAGGGTTAATCCCCAGCTGGGATAGTTTCTGAATGATACCTGCATGAGGGATTGTGTCTAAACCCTAGGCCAGATCAGGATAGGCAGTATGTACTGTCTTACCTTCATCCAGGCCTAGCACACAGAATCAATGGGCTGTGACATCATCACAGATCACTTATAGTGTGACTCAGCACATACACCTTCCTGACATGGTTGAATACACACAACACACGCTCCATACAGACTATGTTCCTGTAGAAGGGTATACATCAACATGCATTCATCTGAGTTGGGGGAAGTAGCACCCAATGCATGCATGTATAGACACATCCTGGCTCTCCTCACCTGTGAGGTAGACCAAAATATCATCATGGACCTTTTCTAAATTGACATTAGTAATATCCCAGCTGTGTGCAACAGACCTGTGTGAGTTGTTACTGCTACATCATCTGTTACATCTGGTAGATGTCCTCAAAGAAGTCATCGAGGGCATAACAACAACACTATCATTCTATTGAACTTGACAAGCCCAAAACATTTGACACAAATCCGCACTGGGGTATTCCATCAATACTCTCAGATGGGGCCATAAACACCTACATCACCAAGTGTGGAGACCACTGTATCACATGCGTGACATCTAAATATGTTGAAATGTGTAAAGTGACCTATATCTCAAGTCCAGTGATCAGGTACATATCAGGGCTGTCTGAAAGGGCCTTTCATGTCTATTATTTAAGTCACAGACATCACAATGACATATAAATCCTGTGTCCAAACAGCTGTCTGAAGGACGACAGATTGTGGGTAATCATTGACTCCAACTGTGATATTAGTATAATACAGACAGTATCAACACACACCAAAGATTGCTGCCACAGCCATGACAACTGCAATGAAACAAAAACATGGGGGGATTTGTTACATCAGAAAAGCAAACACACAACCCAAGGATAATGTAGACATCATACCCTATAATCAGACCAATAGGTATGTGACCTGTGTCTGGGGGGTAGATGATATGTGGAACATCTGCCAGCATGTGGCCTCAATGCTGACTACTTTCTTGTATGTAACACAACTGCTGAGTATGTGAAGGACATCCACATCACAGGCCATATTACCTCCATAGATCACAGCTTTCATCACACCAATAACTGAGTACAGTGCACCCTTCTTCATGTACCTCCCTACACATCTTCCAGTGGTGTGTAACTGAAGTGTACCACCTTTGCCACAGTGACCTGTCATACATCTTACTGGTATCTTTTTTGGGGGCATAAACATTACTGTCTGATGGTGCGGTGTTTAATTATTGAAATGATGAGCATAGTGTTACAACATAATTATATTTACTACGAAGGTGAAATATTTAGACAAACTAAAGGTGTCGCAATGGGTGCTGCATGTGCCCCTATCTTTGCAAATATGGTAGTGCTTGATTGGGAAGAATCTACCATCTTTCCAAGTGACTACTACAGATACATAAAATATTACACATGTTATTTGGACGACATCTATATTTTGTGGGATGCTAACATAGAGATTCTTATGGAATTTTTAGATTACCTAAATTCTAGTAGTAGTTTCCTTAAATTTACATATGCACAGAGCCAAGATGGACTTGCATATTTAGATACATATGTATTCAAAGAAAATTCTCAATTTTCTTCCAGAATACATAGGAAGACTACATTTTCCAACAGTTATTTGGAATATTCAAGCAACCATCCTAAGTCTCTTATGAAGAATATTTTTAAGGGGCAATTAATTAGAGCTCTCAGAATGACATCCAGTTATTCTGATATGATTGGAGAAGTAGCCTATATTACTTCATTATTTAAAGATAGAGGCTATGACACAAGAATGATGTGTAATATAAGTAACCAAGTAGTTAAAGGATGGAGAACTAGATATATCCCATTATTAGGGTTAGCGTTTAACAGTTTATACAATACTCAAAACAATAAGGCTGCCACCACAGAGCCTTAGCCCACTGATTTTTGTAGATCTTGTATTTTAGAATATGGACCATTTACTTACATAGTTAAAGAAATTTTAAACAGAAACTGGAATATTATACTAGCTGATACACAAGTGGCTAATATCTTAGGACACCGGCCTTGTTTTGTTAATAAAGTGGGTCCTAATATTAAGAGATTGTTAGAAAATCCTCTCATACAAAAATATGCTGCACACAAATATACACAAAAATGTGGCAGATGCAACTGGTGTTTTATGATCAACACCAGTGAAGGTATTAGGTTGGACAATGTAATTCAATCATACATTAAATTTAGACCAGGAAATTGTAATAGACAGCTGAACAAACGTATCTATGGTCATATTTATTCCATTAAAAAGAGCGATGAGAAAAACGCTCTTTATAGGCATATTAAACAATATAGGTCTGATCACCGATTTACTTTTGCTATAATTGACATCGTTAAGCCTGACCCTGGGGGGGGTGATCAGAAGGGTTATTTATTGTATAGAGAAATGTGGTGGCAAATATATACTGATGCTGCATCTGCCCCAGGTCTGAATGACAGTATAAGTATAAAGCCACTATTGTACAGATAGAGTTATTAACTATTACTGCCAGATTTATTAATTGTGCATGTATTTTTTGTACTTCTGTTACATAGAAAATGCCCATGGAAGAAATATATATACATATTTATGCAATACAATAGTAAGATTTGTATTGCATTTTTATTGTATTTTTTAATATATTTACACAGCAATTTTTATCAGCAGATGTCCTTAGGATATATATTAGTGTTGCCAAGATTTGTTTCAATTGGTTACACTGTGTAAAAAGAGAGTATGTATAGCTTTAAATACGTTTTAAATTTTTGGCGCCAAAGATTTTATTTATATGGTTTTGAATTTAAAATGGCTTTTAGTTCTGATGAAGCCTGTACTATGCACGGGTGAAAGCGCTCAACCATTCCTGTGATTTATTTTTATTTTTATTTTTGTGTTCCGGTTGTCATGTTTTTGCATTAAACGAGTGGATTTTACAAGTCACTGCTTGCACAAGTTTCTTTTTGGAACACTTTTGGCTTCTCAAGTATACATAGCGAGGCGTGAGCATTTATTCTGGATTTGAGTGTTTCTTTATTTTGGTCTATTTTAGCTATTGCTAGAAAAACTATTACTAGGAAAGTGCTTTTACTTCATTTTCAGAATTTTTTGAATTTTTAAAATTAGTACATCACAAGGAAATGACAGCAATCAAGTCAAATGCTGCTAATAATTCACCTAACTTTACGTTTTGGCCTAAGATCTCTGAAATCCTGATCAAAACATCACGTCAATAATTTTAAGTTTCTGTACTATTATTTACTTGTCATATTAAGTCATCTTAGTCAGTAAGTTTGTCGGATGATACATGTGAAAAGGTTTTGAACATTAATCCAAGAAGTCTAGACACACCTTGTATAGACTGCACATAGTTTGTTATAATAAGAAATGTTAGCATTTTCACTTTTTCTTTAAAAAAGGAAATTATTTTGATTATAAAAGTTGGAAAGTTTATATGATTTCTTGCATAATGATGACTGTCAGTCTGATCTTGTTAAACAGTTGTGTTACTTGTATTCTGATAGGTATAACACCAATAAAAGATTATCTGGAAAAAAAGTTAAAAATCATCCTTAACAGCCAAAAAATGGGGAAAACACTCAATGTGTGGTGCTGTGGTTCTGTTGGAAAGCAATTTTGGAAGCAGTTTGTGTATTTTCACACTTTGCAGAATTCTGAAGTATTTGTTCTGGACCTTTATAAGAAACATAGGTTAACCCAGATGCTGACATCATCTAACATAAACCAGTGTGAAGACTCCATCAATGAGACAACAAGGAATTTCTGCAGGTATGTTCTCACATCGCTATGAATGGAATTTGAAGATACATTTTCTGTCTGCTCCTGCATCCAGAGTATTTTTAAAAGAGATGGTAGATACAGCAGCAATCTAGGTGACTTTTACAGTTGTTCCAAAACAAAAAGCTACAGCACCCCTAACCCAGTTCTGCACAATCTAAAACACTAATTAATGGACATACCTGGGGAAATAGCTGTAAGATCCAAAGTTAAAATCCAGACATATTTAATTTATGAAAATAATGTCCACACCATTAAACCAGGCAACAGTTACAGCAGACTTTCACTGAATAGAATTTATATTTATATACAATTCTCTGCACATGAAGCCACCTGGGTATGGTTACCTGGCTCAGGCATTCAGTGGTATGCAAGCTCTATAAGCATCTCATACAGATAGGGAGAGCTAGGCTGGCAGTTAGTGCACAGGGTTAAGGCTCAAAGCTGTTAAGCTGCTTTCTGTAGTCATGGATGCAAGGTTTGATTCCTTCCACATTCATTTACCTACTGTGTGACACTAAGCAAGTCACTTGATAAGACAATGCTTTTGAAATAACACTGAAAAGGAATATTTGTGCCCAGTGGGTTACCTGATTAACAAATATCCAAAACAAACATTGTGTTACCATGTGGTTTTCACTACTGGCAGTGCTGAAAAACTCTGACAGAAACAGATCCTCAAGCACATAGGATCTGTTAATAATGGAGAGATAACTGGTCTTCATCATCTGCTTTCTCAGAATACCTAGTCACTGACAGACATTAAAAACATGACTCAGGACACAGTAGAAGAAAAATGCTGATATAGAGTAAGTGATCTTTACTCTAGAACGTTCTTATATTAAATAAAAAAAAAATAAAAAAATAATAGAACATCAGTGAACTTATGTGAACCAGTCCTCACTAAAAGGAAGGTCAGCCAGCTTGTCTTCCATCAGTTGCCAGCCTCACAGCATTTGGTATATTCAAGCTATGTAACAATTGTCTGATGCTCACAGACAGTGATGCAAATATTTATCTAAGACGGAGGCAAACTCTCCACATATGAACACAGTCTGTGAGTACCACACACCCTCACATACATATACAAATAAATGAAAACCTATTATATGTTGAGGTTGCAAAAATGCATTGCCTAAGCCTCAGAGTACAAACAAGACTAAGAGTCAACAGATATCAAAATATGACAATATATAATACCACATCCACAGCTGAGAGTCACCAGAAAAAACTCCCCCAAACCTAGTACACATAAATCCTCTACTAATAAGAATGTGTTGGTGATGGGTGACACAATAGTCAGACTCACAGACTCCAGTCTCCCAAGATGAGATCTCCAATGATACAAGGGACCTCAAGCCCCTCAAACCAAACAACTATAATGAGACATGGTGGCGGTTCATGTGGGTATAAACAACATGGCTTTCAAAACTCTGAGGGAGATGCAGATGGACATTTCCAAGCTCTGCATGCATGTCACAAATGCAGGACAGACCCAGTATTTAGCAGAATCCTTCTTTCTCCAAGAATGATACCAAGGCAAAAAAAAAAGATGATTTTCTTCAACAATTGGCTGAATAACTGCTGTCATTCAAGGGGAATCCAGTACGAGTCAGCATGGGATGAGTTGTTGTGCCACTCTGCTTCACTGGGAATGACTTGTACCTCTCATTACAAGGCTTCTGCATACTGCTAGTGCCATTGCTGCCCCACAGTGCCTTTCTAGCAGTGTCCAGCTAATGGAGCTCCCAACCTTAAAACAACACAAATCAAGCAGCGGATAATATTAAGGTAGTGCTGCTGCTCAACACTAGGAGTCTCAAGAACAAATTGCCTGGTCATTTGGAACACATTCATGTGTGTATTATTACTGAAATTGGGCTTAAAAGTTAGAAAGCACTCCCTCTATAACAGGGTCTTCCACTTACCACACATTAAAATCCAACAAGAACTGCAGAGGAATATCCATATTTGTTAAAGAGCACATTACCTCGGGGCAGATTCCCAGAGACCACAAACTGAACTTACTGAGAAACAAGTGAAACTAAATAAGGTCAGTTATCAGATCATAGCAAGTTACATGACCCCCTTCAATGACCCCTGAAAACCATGTTCAGTTCCTAAATATACCAAATGAACTTCAAATACAAACTCCATCATCCTGGGAGACTTTAACGACCCATTGAAAAACTACAATACTTATACCTCAAATGTAGGTTATGAGTTCAAAATATTCTTTACCTGTTCCTTACACATATATGTGTTATCCCACAGGTGTACCTTTCTCCACTTAAGTCTGGCCACAAATTACTAACCTTCTTTGTCAATCTCTGAAAACCCTCAGATGTAAATATCACTGTATTCAAAGGATTCAAAAGTACTAACATCCTACAATTCTATAATGAAGTCTCAAAATTGAAAGTATAACTGTAACCCCTAAAATGTTGACATGGATAATAGTTAAGTGAATAAATTCTGTTTACCTAGGCAAATGTATTAAGCTGACAGTTCACACCAGAATGAAACAAAATAGGATGTTCAAGAATATACAGCAAAATTGAAGACGACAAATGATGGTCAACATCAAACAATTATTGAATGTGTACGAAATACCATCAAGAAAAAAGGCAACCCATGAACTTAGACTGGCATCATAAACTAAGGATACCTAGAAATTTTTCTTACTTACTTCAAGTGATTAAGAAATAACACCCAGCATTGTTCCTAACTTATCCAAAATGGCACCACCTATTCATATCCAGTAGATATTACAAATATATTGGTTAACAAATTCTGTGCAAATTTCACCCGAGTCAACTGTAAAAATTCCATATATTCCAAAGAATCTAAAAACTCCTATCATCACAAAAGAACACTTGTTAAAGGTAGTTTCCAAAACAAAAAAATACATCCTGCATGGGACGTGAACAGCACTAAACAGTGGCTAGTGTACCTGCTGCCACAGCTTAGACAATGGCTTTTTCCATGATGTATGGTTCACAGCAGTTGTGATGCTCCTTCACAAAAGCAGCCCCACCACAGACCCAGGAAACTACAGGCTTATTATTATGATTATTATTATTATTACTATTATTATTAGCATATGAGCCTCAACTGCATGGCCATGGAATTGGTCATAACTGACCTGATAAACTAGGGTATTAATAATCTTAAAAATATGACCCCCTTTAATTTGGCATACTGTCCAATGAATCTTATAAACTACTTTGAAAGAAGTACACAAGCTGTGGACAGTGGTCATGCTGTCTAGATAACATATCTTGATCTCACCAAAGTATGTGATACCATATCATATGTTAAAATAATTAACAAGCTAAATATGCACCCAATTCATCCTTATGTAGTTGGGTGAATGTCAAAGTGTCTGAGGAATAGAACCCACACAAAGAAGGTGACAGGTGCATCCTCAGACAGCATAAAGATAACTAGTGGAGTCCCTCATGGATCTGTAATAGGACTTCTACTATTTGGCATACACTTATTTCTTTACCATATTTGCACTTGCTTTACCAGGAAATTCTAACTGGGCAACAAAGTAGCCCATTTTCAATGGTGGCCTAAGAAGAAAAGCTCCAGTGTAACAGTTGCAATTTACAGCAAAAGCTACATTAACAATTTTAAATAGGAGTTAAGGTGTTTCCAAAAGAAATATAAACCTGTCAAAAGGAAATTATCTTAAGTCTACAAGTAAAAGATATACAAAGAAGAAAAAAGTAATAGGCTTAGAGAAATAAAGGATTAAAATCAGGAATGTGTTGATAGGGTAGAAAAGAAAAGGGAAACAAGACAATGTAGAGGTTCATCTAATTGAAACAAAATGGAAGTAGAAGGGATTTATATACAGAAAAGCATGAGTTGCTCAGAAAGTACAGTTGTGTACACTTACCATAAATGTAGATGTTCGAGTGTCTTCACTGTTGCAGTCATGACTGTAGGGTTCTCCCCTGCCAGCAGGCAGTCCTCGGTTGGCCAGAATCCCAAAGTCTGGGTCCGGCGTCTGCTGTTCAGCCATGCTCCCTGACGTCAGAGCGCCAGGAGTACAAAGCTGACAGCTGACGCCATGTTCTCCAGTTTTTCTTGCCCCAGATGTCAGAAGTTCCAAAATAAGTAAGGTCCCATACCCTTTGCAAATACACCTCAGAAGAAGGGTGAAAAACAGGAACCACACAAAAGAAAAAATAAGAGGGGACAGGTGGGAGGGAAACCCAGACTGCAACAGTGAAGACACTCGAACATCTACATTTATGGTAAGTGTACACAACTGTACTATGTTCATCATGTTTCACTGTTGCAGTCATGACTGTAGTGTAGAATCCCAAAGCAGAAAGAAAGGGAGGTGGTCATAAAGTAGAGGGGCGGCTATAAGGCCCTGCAAGACTGCAGAAGCAAAGCCTACCCTAGACTTAGAGTAGAGAGGTAGATTGTAGTGCTTAGAAAAAGTATGCACTGAACTCCAAGTTGCAGCTTCCAAAATGTCTTTGGTAGGAACTCCCCTGAGGAAGGCAGCTGAAGTGGCAGCAGCTCTGGTAGAGTGAGTCCTTATACTCCCTGGGATTTGCTTTCCATGGTGTGAATAGCAAAATCTGATTCCATGAGCAATCCATTTAGAAATGGTCTGTTTTGAAATGGCTTTACCTTGGGAACTTGAAGCATAAGAAACAAACAATTGCTCTGATTTCCTGATGTCCTTGGTTCTGTCCAGGTAAAAAACGTAGTTGTCTGTGTACATCCAAGGAATGTAAGATCCTTTCCCCTTTATTTTGAGGAGTGAGGAAAAAAGTTGGCAAGTGAATAGTTTGATTTAAAGCCACTTTGGAAACCACCTTAGGCATGAAAGTAGGATTAGTCCTGGGAAAAGATAGGAGGGTCTGTATTATAATGGGCAGAAATAGCACAGGCATGTATCTTTATGGAAGAGAAAGAGAGACCCTTATGTAAGAGGTCTGACAGGTAAAGTAAAATTTGAGGAATATTAGGAATAAGAGGATCAGAATCCTGAGCCTGCATCCAGGAACAAAATCATTTCCACTTGCCTGCATAAGATTTTCTAGTGCTAGGATGTCTGGCTTCTAAAATGACATCCATAACCTGCTTGGATAGGAGAGAATGAATCAAAGATCTTGGATTAACCAGGCCGCCAGGCTGAGAGTTTTGACATGGGAGTGTAGAATCTGACCCTGGTGTTGGGACAGAAGGTTCGGAATCTGTGGTAAGACCCAGGGTGGCTCTAGACAAAGGTTTTTCAGTGTTGGGTACCAAAATTGTCAAGGCCAATTTGGGGCCAGCAAGATTATCATCTTGGGCTTGTCCTGCTTGATCTTTAGTAATACCCGTGGAAGAAGAGGAGGAGGTGGAAAGGCATATCCCGAGAGGTTTCTCCAACTGAATGATAGAGCATCCACTTTCCAAGCTAGATCATGGAAAGTCCTGGTGCAAAAAATTTGTAGTTGATTGAGGTGGGATGCAAAGAGGTCTATGTGAGGACATCCCCAGACTGCTGTAATCATCTTGAATATTTCGGAGTCCAACATCCATTCGTGTGGATCTGAAAGGTTTCTGCTCAGACTGTCTGCCAGGAAGTTTTGCTTCCCTGGTAGAAACTGTGCTTGAAGGTCCAGATTGTAAGCTAGAGCTGTGTTCCAAAGATCCATGGCTAGTCTGCAAAGGGGATAGGAATGAGATCCCCCTTGCTTGTTTATGTACCACATAACTGTGGTGTTGTCTGTCCGTATCAGTAGTTGTCCTGGTTGTAGAAGATTCCTGAAGGCCAATAGAGCTTTCTGAACGGCTAACATTTCCTTTAAATTGATATGCAGGTGCTTCTGATACTTTGTCCAAAGGCCCTGCAGACAGTTGCCCCGAAAATGGGCTCCCCATGCATAATCTGAGGCATCCGTGGTTAGAATCTGAGTGGCAGGAGGCAGACAGAAGGGTTTTCCTTTGTTTAGAGTACATGCCTTGGACCACCAAAGGAATTCCTTTTGAAGACAAGGCAGGACGGAGATCAGTATGTCTAGACTGTGACAATGCTGAGACCATACACTTTTTAGGTATCACTGTATTTTCCTCATATGTAGTCTTGCATATGGTACGAGAAGGATGCAGGAGGCCATGTAACCCAGAGCCTGCAGGAATCTCCTTGCAGATAGCTGAGTTGTAGTTGCCAAGGTTTTGAAAGTTGAAGCCAGCTGTAACTGTTTTTTGTATGTCAGAAATGCCATCTGGGTTGTTGTGTTTAGAGAAACGCCCAGAAAAATTATCTGTTGTGAGGGTGTCAAATCTGACTTTTTTATGTTTACAGTGAGTCCCAGGAACTTGAGAAGATTCTGAACAAACTGTAGATGCTGGAGTAAGACATCCTTGCTGTCTGCCTGAATAAGACAGTCGTCCAGATAAGGGTGAATTTGAATTCCCTTGAGTCTGCAATAAGCTACTACTGGAGCCAGGCACTTGGTGAAGACCCTGGGTGCAGTAGACAATCCAAAGGGCAGCGCAGAGAATTGGTAGTGCCTCGATCCTGACTTGAACCTGAGGTATTTTCTGCGTTCCTGTCTGATGGGAATGTGCAAATATGCTTCTTTTAAACCCAAAGTTACCATCCATGCATTTTTGGTCAGCATTGGCAGTAGCTGCTGTAGAGTAAGCATCTTGAATTTTGGTATTTCTAGAAAGGTGTTCAAGACTGACAGATCCAGAACGGGTCTCCATGAATTTTGCTTCCTGGGGACTAGAAAGAGCCTTGAGTAAAAACCTTGTCCCATCTCTGAAAGTGGAATTAGTTCTATGGCTTTCATAGCCAAGAGAGCTTCCACCTGGTTTAATGCCTCTGACCATTGATGTTTTGGAAGATCTGGCCATCCACTTGGCCTTGGTGGGGTATGAAAATGGAATTTGTAACCTCGTGAAACCACATCCAGAACCCACTTGTCTTGGGTTATATGAGCCCAATTTAGATGAAAAAGAAAGTTTTCCTCCGAGAGGGGCTTCCAGGCAAGAAGTTCCTGCAGCCCAACAGAGGGAGTCATTGAGTATGTTTTCTATGAGCTTGCGACCTGTCTTCTCCTCCCCTAGGGGTGGAAGCAGTCCACTGTCTTGGTCTATAAGAGGCTTGCGCTTGAGGCCTACCTCGGGGGTGTCTATATCTACCCCTCTGAGACCTGTCTGAATTGGGAAAGGACCAATTTTTGTAGGCCAATTCCTGCTAAATCTGGGTGGCTGTACTTGTAAGAAATCTTTAACTGTTTGCATGGACTTTGCCTTGTCCTCCATCTTTTTAATCACGTCTTCAGCTTTAGATCCAAATAAAACATTATGCTGAACAGGAGCATCCAATAATTTAGCCTTTACCTGATCTGGCAAATTTTGTTCCTTTAACCATGCATGCCTTCTAATTACTGTGCCAGAGGCAGCAGCCCTACAAGAAGCCTCCAAGGCATCAAATCCACAGTGTAAACCATGTTTCCCAACTTGTTCAGTGGCATGCAATAAGTCATGTATTTCCTTATCATCTGCACAGGTGGAAATGGAAGTTAGCTTTTGCTTTAAAACAGACAGGAGAAATTGCTGGTATTTCAGCATATGAAACTGACAGTTTAAAGCCCTAATAGATAAAGTAGCAGAAGTGTACACTTTTTTGCCCCACCTTTCTAAAGATCTGGAATCCTTCTCAGTGGGAATGGGGTTTTTAGCAGAAGTGGCCTTAACGCCCTTAGCACCCTGAGAAATGGTTTCAGGGTCAGCAGTTGGGTTCTTGAATAAAAACTGGTGGGAATCAGGAACCCTATAGTATCTGTCTGGCTTAACAGGAGCTGGAGGAAAAGAGTCAGGAGTTAAGTTAGCCTCCGAAAAAGCATCATCCACAATATCCAAAATAGGAGGAATAGCCAGGGGCCTATGTTGGGGAAGAAGAAGAAAATCCCTTAGTCTTTTCTTAGATTCCGAGTACTCCTGTCCTTCCCAGTGGGAAATGTTCCCTCATTTCATACAAAGTTTCCCCAAAAGAGAAATCCTCAGGGGGAGAAGCTGAAGGAATGGATTCCTCAGCATCAGAATCCTCATAAGGAGGGAAAGAATATTCCTGGCCAGAAGAAGAAACAGAAGAAACAGAAGCCTGATCAGAGGAGTCATAATAAACTTCCTGCCTTGGCCTTTTATCTGGAGGGGGATGTGAACCCCTAATCATAGTAAGTGAGTCCTCCGCCATTTTAAGTAACTGTTTCTGAGACTTGGGAGCCAGATCAGAAGAGGCCTGGGTTGCAGTCTTTGATTTGGAAGGAGTCTTTGCCTTCGTCTTTGCCTTTATAAGAAGCTGAGCAGGCCTGAAAACCCCTTCGGAAGCCGGTACCTGCACAGCGGCTCCGGACCCATCCGAAGCATTGTCCGAAGGTCCAACTGAAATATTCAAAGGCCTAGTTGGCTCCTCGTGGGAGTCCATTTCGGCTGTCGGTTCCGAAATGGCCGACGACGGGGGCTGCAAAAGCACCTCACTGATGATGGCCGAACCTGAAGCTGGCTCCACTTGTGCGATATCATCTGATTTGGACCTCGGAGGCCTGTCTTTGTCCTTGCGTCGTTTGTGAACTCCGGTAGCCAGAACCATATCCGATGACATTTTGTAATTAAAACGCCTACCGAAGTAATGAAAAGCAAAACCGTATCTTTGTTTAATAGTACGTTGATTGAATCTAGCACAAAACCGGCAACTAGCTACGTCGTGGTCAGGGCCTAAGCAAGGAATACAGTAAGAATGAAAATCCTTATGAGGTATTTGCTTCCCACATGAAATACAATTATTAACTTTTTCTGACATCGGACTGGAGCAAGAAAAAAGTTTTCCCAACGGGGTACTTAGCTTTGAGTAGGAGAAGAAAGTCTTCGGACTAAAGTTTGATTAGAAAAAATTGTCAGGAGTCAGCCGACCGGCACTTGCGAACTGCTATCACCGCACGGCAAGAAAGACTGGAGAACATGGCGTCGGCTGTCATCTTTGTACTCCTGGTGCTCTGACATCAGGGAGCATGGCTGAACAGCCGACACCGGACCCAGACTTTGGGATTCTGGCCGACCGAGGACTGCCTGCCGGCAGGGGAGAACCCTACAGTCATGACTGCAACAGTGAAACACGATGAACATCTGGGGGTGACTCAAGATAAGTTAGAAAGGAGTTACTAGTGATATAGGGATGTTTACTGATGGATGGAAAAGATTCAGTAAGTTATAAAAAAGGAGAAAGTTGAGGGTTTAGCTGAGACTTGGGAGCCAGATCAGAAGAGGCCTGGGTTGCAGTCTTTGAGTTGGAAGGAGTCTTTGCCTTTGTCTTTGGCTTTGCCTTTATAAGAAGTTGAGTAGGCCTGAAAACCCCTTCGGAAGCCGGTACCTGCACAGCAGCTCCGGACCCATCTGAAGGAGCATTGTCCAAAGGTCCAACTGAAATATTCAAAGGCCTAGTTGGCTCCTTGTGGGAGAATGGAGATGTTAAGGTTTACCATCACAATGCCGACGTGCACTTGCACGACTATGAAGTATTCGAACAACAGATGTTCGAATACTTCATATTTCGGCAGGTGATGTGAGCGAACGCTACCATTGCGAATGGACTGTGCATTCGCAATTCTAACGTTCGCTCATGTGAGGGGATCGCGGTACAGTGCGGTTAGGGAAATACATCCCTTTCCTCACTGTAGTGCGATCTCGGAGTTGGAATATTAAGGTAGGGGTGGGCGCAGCCCCAGGGGTGCAGGGGCTTGCCCCCGCATAACTGTGAGTTTAGGCTAGGTAGGTATGTAGTTATGGGACGGTGGAGTGGTATTGCCGTAAATGTCGCGAGCGACATTTTCGACAATACACAGCTGTTTTCGACTTTAGGTTAATTCGGAAAGGTTAATTCCGATGTATAAATTCGAAAATGCAGACACAATGTTTTCTGATTTTCGAATTTATGATAGTAAACCGATGTTAATTATCCAGGGGCCAATGTACACATACTTGAAGAGATATGGAATTTCAAATGTTGGATACAATGTTGGAATACAGAACATTTTCTGCGGTATTGTTAGACTTGGTGGAGGAGACAAGGCACCTGTCTTTAGAGCACAGTTATCTGTCGTGTGAGTACAGTACAATTGTGTAAGTAAACTTACCATGACAGTAAATGTTCTAGTAGATCACTGTAGCAGTATTCCAAGCCATCTGGGTTACATCTCACCAAGGACACCACTAACCGGCTATCCACTTAAAGCCAGGGGTAGACCCCACCCCTCAAACCATCAGGAACTCAAGCACAGTCCCAAAGAAAAGGAAGCTAAACCAACAAAAAGTCTCAGAGCTTTCCTCCAAGAAGGGAGGCAACAGCCCTGAAGGGAAAAATGTTAGGAAATGTAAAACAAGCATAATTATATAAACAAGGATATGTTTGTCTATATGTATATATATATATATATATATATATATATATATATATATATATATATATATATAAATTATAGTGACTTTGGGGGAAACTGCCACCCAAGCTAATTAATCCATTGCTAAGACACCCCCTAAACATGGTAGAAAGGGGTCTGGGAACATAAGTAGAGAGTAATCTGGTCCTTTACCAAACATGTGGCCAAGACAATAAGAAAATAACTCTATGTCACCCAACTTATAAGTAAGAGCATGGCATCCAGGTCCAAGGCAGTCATAGTGCCACTTTATTTGGCCCTTATCAGACCCATCATTAAGTATAATGCCCCCTTTTACATATACCTGACCAGACATATACACTAGTTGGAACATCCATAAAGGTTCCTTACCAGGCAAATCCATGGTGTAAACACATTGTCATATATGGATTGCCTTAAAGCCCTGTCTCTATGCTATATCTCCTACAGGTTACTGACAGGTGATCTATGCATGGCATACAAGGCATCCTCAGATCCATCTGTGATGGACCTTTTGCCCCTCCGCAAAACAAACAGCACTAGAGCCACAAATTTAAATTTTGCTTGTGACATAAATTAGATATGTCAGTAAGACAGATATGTGTCCCAGAGGATCCCCATGCTTTTGTCTGTCATGCTTGTTCCACAGACATTCAACGCTGATGTCTTTGGAAATCACTCTGTATGCTAAGTCTGAAGCATCTGTCATGACAGACTGCAGAAGTGGTAGAAGGTAGAATGAGGTACCTGGATTCCAAGAGAACTGATCTACCCACCATAAAACCTCCTCCTTATAAACCTCTGTATAAGGATCTGAATAGATAAGGGGTATAGATGCTGAGTCCAGACTGACCTGTTGTACCATTGAATTTTTCTCATATGAAGTCTGACAAGGAAATCAGAATAATTATAGAAGTCACGTATCCCAGATTCCTGAGAAATTACATGACAGATTCCTGATTTTGAATGGAAAAACTAAGAACGGGCTTTTGAAACATCTTCATTTCTTTGATTTCCAAATCAAAAACAGGTATTTCTGGTTAACCAAGTTTACAAATGATTGCAAACTGTGTGTCATCCTCAAATCCCCTGTTGACACACACATGCAAAGGCTACAACTATGGCCACATCACCACTGCTAACATTTGCTAATAATGGATTTGGGACTTGTGTGGGGAACACAAGTAATGTACACACCCAAAGGAAACAAAAATGGGGGGGTATGGGTGAACAAGACGGACACACAAGAGGGATGTTGAAATAGGAAAATCTGAGGGAAAGTCAGAGGGGCATGGACAAGTTTTTTTTTTTTTTTGGGGTGAGAATAGGCCCCATTTTTTTAAGAGTAGAAGGAAACATAAAGATAGGTAAAAAGGAGGAGAAGGCTATCACAGTAGGTATACCCATAGAACAAATACACAACACAAAACAGACAAATATTGGAAAAAATAGTAAGGACAGGTAAGTTATACAGACTGTACACTGCACAAAACTGGCATAGAAAGTTGTCAAACAGGGGTTGCACACCAGCCATGGAGCAATGCATAAAAGCATATGTTCCTATGCACTATCATGTTACAACATATTGCAAACTGTGTGCAGTCATACCTGGATGTGTGTGACCAATGGTAGATGTATGTTGGAGGAAAATAAATAAGGATCACAGTACAAATTAGTAAATAAACACATGTCTAAGTAGTCCGTCAACAGTGCACATGTAAGCCAAGCAACATTACAGATGAGCAAAACCTGGTCTAACAATGCTAGATAACTCCAAAAGAGGACAGAATCAAATGTACATTCATGGGTCTGAAAGGCAAACAACCAAGCAGAGTACCAAATAGAAGTACTGCAACAAACAAGCAACTAAATGCTACATACACAAGTAGGAGAACACAAAACAAACATGTAGCAGAACGCCTACATATTGAACACATGTGCCATGTCAAAGGCAGCACACAGGTGTAGATGTGTATGTATGACTGTCAGTGGCCTTAATGGAATGTGTATGAAATCAAGGTCAATACACATACACATGTCATTGCATGTACGTATATTTACAAAAATATAACACTACAGGTTAATAAATATAGCAGGTTGTACACAGGAATATAAACAACATACACTGGTTAGCACATGATTTAATGAGAACAAGGATGTATTGCAAGCAGTACACAGCGACTTGTGTGCAGATATCCCGCATTATAAATGGCCATACATTTGGCACATGTTCACAATGTCAAACTAATACATGGCAATGGTTAAAAATTGCAACAAAGACAAACATATCTCTGAAGACTGGTAGAGAAGGGTGAAGGCTGCCAGCCTAGTCAGATAGAATTTTGAAGATAATTCTGTCATTTGTAAATATGAATGTAAACTACAGGCTTGTTGTCTTAAAGGTAAAGAAATACTGTTACATGTGGAAATGAAAATAAATGTGACAACAGTGCACTCTACTGACCAAAGTAAAGCATGTAGTAACCCATTAAAGTAGTAGTGGTGCCGAAAAGTCTAGATGAAGAAATTCTTTCTATTGTTTTAACCAAGAGTTAAATTGTTAGATTTAATGTATTTTTATTGCTCTGTTCCTGACCAGCTGCAAGATAACAAAAGGGAGATGTTAAGAATGTAAATGCAGTTAATGTGTAGCCTGGGAACACCAGGAAAGTGTAAAAAGATGATGTAATGTTTATCAGAACTGCAATAGCAATTTAAACAGAGAGAATCAGAAGACATTAAGCATTTTTGTCTCGATCATCCAACGCACAGAACTCTGCCTGTTTTCTTATGTAAGTTATCTTAGACTTGTGTTTTCTTTTAGTGATAGTTAGAACTAGAAAGATTAAGTGTTTTTCTGTGATGTCAAAACTGTAGTACTGATTTATTTTAAGTATTTCTGTGTGATCTCTGAACTTTTGACTAGCACTGACTGTGTAGTAGAAAGCATTGTCTTGTGGTTTTAATTATTTATTATGAAATATTTTAAAACCTTTTAACTCTGGCTGGTTTGTGTAGAGATAAGTTAAGCTCTAGAGTACATTGCATGTATATAAGGATCCTGTACCAAGTCACTCTAATAAGCCTTGAGACTGTTTATTCATACTACCAATTGGATAATAATATTGCACAGTAATAATTAGACACCCTTTTAAGGGCCTTTGAGTAGCTGATAATCATTAGCTGGGTGGTGGCAGGGTACTACCATATAGTCTGGGTAAAATGGGCACTGCTGGGGAACCTGTGCCAGCCTTCCCCAGAAGTGTTTGTGTGGTTGTGTGAACTCTTTCTCAAAGTGTGTGTGTCTACTTGGGCAGGGACACAAAGCACTGGTTGGACAGAGAGGGTGCTGAAGATTTTAGCTTGTTCAGCTAGGCTGAGATCTGGACCCTATAGCTGTGCCAGTGGGGAGTCTTATTGGGGACCTGGGGAGCAAGGGAGTGACCAGCCCCAAACTGACTGTGATCTCTGTGTGCTCTTAAGGGAAATTGCCCTTTACTGTGCGTATTTGTTATCCTTTCCTCTCATATGAGATGCCCTCTCTGGTGTTAGTGGTGAGGATTGAGGCTCCTTGATTGCTGGCCCAGGGCACAGGTGTCACAATATCTGCAAAATATGATCAGGAAATATGAAGGTTGAAGGGAGGTAGAAAACCTTGGCCCATATAAGGGAAATTCAGAACAAGGTAAGTTGACACACTGCAAATGCATGTGCACAGTGCACAGTATGCTGTAGAAGCAAAACCAAAATAAATGTAACCAAACAGAAAATGCATGTCACATGTGCAGAATGATTACTGATGTTCAAAGAACTGGCAATGTATAACACATACCTACACAGAAATGTGCAATCATGTAGCATCAACATGCATTGGTAACCAAGCTAAGAATTTGAAGCATATACACATATAGTGTCATCCAAATGTTGAATAAACAAATGCAGGTGTATGTCATACACTCTGCTCACTACTGTGCAGGGGACACTACTGTGAGCATCATTACAGCACATTAGCAGTAAGTCAGTGAATGCTTACATGTCAAAGGTACTATTGTGTGTCAGTATGGATCTGAGTATGTGCAGACACATGTACAATCAGTTAATGTGTACACCTATTTGCAGAAGGTGTGAACTTATGTGAATAAGTAATGGATGTGGAAATTTATGATACAAAAAACACTGTGTTAATTACTGTTAAAAAATAAATTATCTGTAACACTGTGTATAGATTGATGCTGCAATGCTGTTTGATGTAGTCAGAAATGGAGGAGTGCACATAGACAGGATATACCTGTATGTGATCCCACATAGCATCAGTATTGCCAACCCATGACACACAATACCATATCATGCCAGTGAGACATCATGACAACTGTTATCCAAAACACATGAGGAATGACTTGTCCTTCTGTTGCACATACATGATATGGCAATACAATGTTCAAGCACCACAGCCTGTACATATGAAAATGTAATATATGTTGTACTAACAGTATTGTATGTGTTCAACTGTATGATTTATCAAGCTAAAATTAGCACTAATCAGTAGCCTGCGAAATGCAAACTTCCTGATGATGCTTGCTGATTATGAACTGCTGTAAAGAAATGTTTATCTGCACAAGTGTCAGCAAACATATGCTATAACTGTGAAAAATAAAAGGCAGCTGTTGGTAAATCCTTTATAAGCAGAAAACTCCAAATCCAGAAAAAATACAGACAATGTTCATCCAAGATAAAACAGTGCAAGCAAACACAGCAGTATTAAGCACTTTCATCTGGTAGATGACTTCCTCAGAATACAAAAATACTGCAATTAGCACCTGTTTAAATACATTGCTTACCCAATCACAAATAACTGACATCATTTCCCCCATTAAAAGGCTGCATATACTTAATACAAGCCAAATTTAAAACAATAATACATGTAAAACGTTTAAAACATCCCTAAACAGTGTATATAACTAAATAAAAAACATAGATTTTAATTTCAATAGAGAAGATAAATAAATTCTATCATTTAACCCAGGAGCATGATAGGCATCAAGCCTAATTTGCCATTTGAGTTCTACAAACTCCAAATACTCATTCAAGGGTCCCCCACGAGGTCCCAGATCTACCTGTTCCAAAATAAAGAACAGGAAGGAATGGGTAGGTTCACTAACCAAATGTTTATATAATGCATTCTTTTCATTTTTGTTTCTGATATCATATAAATGTTGATAAATCCTTAACCTTAGGGTATTCTTAGTTTTACCTACATAGAAACTTGCACAGAATCTACACAAGGCCAAATACACAACCCTTTTAGGCTCATAGGTCCATAGGTTCATAGATTAGTACTAGGTTAACTGCCCTTGCGAGCCATTTTAAGCCTAGCCAATTATCCCTTGTGAGACTCAAACCTTGCACCTTGTGTTTGTAAGGCAAACACCTTAACCATTAAGCCACCCTCCCAACCCAAAAACAGTGGTGTCAGATGTTGACTCACAGATTAGTACTAAGCTAACTGCCCTTGCGAGCCATTTTAAGCCTAGCCAATTATCCCTTGTGAGACTCAAACCCCGCACCTTGTGTTTGCAAGGCAAACACCTTAACCATTAGGCCACCTCCCTGTTTAGTGTAACAGTGCATCCTTTTTGAACTGGAAATATATCCAAAATTTTTGAGCTTGATTTTTTCTCTGTCCATAACATAAGGGCATTGGGCACACCTCCCACACTTAAAAGTACCACCATTGTGGGTGTCAAATTTTTGCCTTTCAAACAGTCCTTTAAGGGAAGTGTCTCTTTTGTAAACCACTTGTGGTTCAATACCAAATTTCCCTGATAATTCAGGGTCAACATCAAATATTTTCCAATATTTGGAAATAATGTTTTTAATGTCATAAAAATTGGATGTGTAAGTAAGAGTAAGCACCCGTCCAAAATTTAAAGGTTTACAGTCATTGTGACTTTTGGTGGACACCTGCCCTAGTAGTGCAAGAAAATGACCATTCATTCTTTTAGTCTTAACTTCATTAAAAATATCTATGACAAAGGTTTCAGGGTACCCCCTCTTACAAAACATGTTTTTTAATATTTCACATTCACTAAGAAAATCCACAAAATCAGACACCATTCTGGCCAGTCTTACATATTGGCCCTTATGCTATAACTGTGTTTTAACCAAAGCACCCAAGGTGTTGAAGGTAGATGCAACACCAGTGATGAGCTATATGATGTTTGCTGATTATGAACTTCTGCAAAGGAATGTTTATCTGCACAAGTGTCAGTAAACCTAGGCCTTAACTGTGTTTTAACTAAAACACCCAAGGTGTTGTATGCAGAAGCATTACCAATGTTAAACACAGTGTGCGCTGATTATGAACTACTGCAAAGAAATGTCTATCTGCTCAAGTGTCAGTAATCCTAAACTATAACTGTGTTTTCAGAAAACCACCCAAGGTGTTGTAGGCAGATGCAATACAAATGTTGAACTGTATGATGTGCTGATTATTAACTGCTGCAAAGAAATGTCTATATGCACAAGGGCCAGTAAACCTAGGCAGGGCATGCCACATAATTTGCAAATGGCAGTGCAAACACTGACACAGCAGATGCCCATTCAGTCTGAATAGACAAGCTATGTACAACAGCTCTGTCACTGAAAACCACAATCGCACATAGAAACATGGCAAACAGTGCATTACAAACAGCAGTCAAAGCACTAAACCTGAACATATGTGTGTGACAGATATACTATACCAACCCAACTGTTATTTAGGTTGTGGAGTACAATTCAAAAAACTATGTGCTGAAACAGTGGCTTAATGCTACATGATAGTTCAACATTTTTGAATTTCAATCACAGTTACCTTACTTTTCCTCCGGGTGCTCCAGTTTCCTCCCACATCTCAAAGACATGCTGTTGTGTGTGTGTGTGTGTGTGTGTGTGTGTGTGTGTGTGTGTGTGTGTGTGTGTGCGTGTGTGTGTGTGCGTGTGTGTGTGTGTGTGTGTGTGTGTGTGTGTGTGTGTGTATGTACACCCTGTGTGGAAGGTTGGGTGACAGTCTGGCTACTTGACACGGTAAAACTCCACTGCCAATCCTGAGTGTACAGGTGATCTGCTGTGGCAACCCCTAACTGGGAAAAGCCGAAAGAAGAAGAAGAATCACAGTTACCTTACTGATGCATGATGGGTATTCCTGCATTCTAAACAATATACATGTTAATGTGAAAAAAAAAACATGTCTGTAAAAAAGATCAAGTTTATTTAATTTCATAAAGCAGAAAAAGTAATCAACATACCTCTCTACCTCTGCCGCTCTTCAAGCCTTTGCATCCACTCAATGCACAAAATATGAATCCTGGTCCAATCTTTATCACCTGAAAACAGAAACTATGAATGGCTTATTTCTTAAACAACAGTGATATACATTGCTCAGAACAGTTTCTAGACAATTTCTTCCTGAAGAGCAGTAGATAATCACAATGCACATTTTTTAAGTGTTACTTACAGGTTTTAACATCTTTGAACACAGATTGGAGGCCATGAGATTCCAACTCCCAAATGCAATGTACATACAAGCTTGAACCTTGAGAGCTACCTGCTTAGCTAATGCATCTTAACTGAAAATTCATCTTTTGAATGCAGTGAAAAGGCTTGGTTTTATGACTTCACCTGGATGGGGGATGGTCTAGTAGTATGGATCCTAGCTTAGGATTTCTAAGTATGAACATGTGTTGGTCATCTAGGTAAAGAGTTGGAAAAGGTTCATTCATGTCAGCACTGTGATTTCATGTCAGCACTGTGATAACCTAGCCACTGGAGATGCACAAGCCAGTGCATTTCTTTGTGCCAGTCCCAAGCCCGGATAAATGGGGAGGGTTGCATCAGGAAGGGCATCCGGCGTAAAACCACTGCCAAACGACTTATGCAGAGAACATTTCATATTTCCATACCAGATCAGTCAAGGCCCGGGTTAACAACGACCACCACCAGTACTGTTAACCAACAGGGTGCTGGTGGAAATTGGGCTACTGTTGGCCGAAGGAGAAGAGGAGGGGGGAGGCATGCCCGAAGACAGGATGAGGAGGAAGGTTAGGAGTGTAGTAGTGAGGGTAGGAACTTTGAATGTTGACAGTATGACTGGTATAGGGAGAGAGCTAGCTGATATGATGGAGAAAAGGAAGGTTGATATATTGTGCGTGCAAGAGACCAGATGGAAGGGAAGTAAGGCCAGGTGTATAGGAGGCAGGTTCAAATTGTTCTATCATGGTGTGGATGGCAGGAGAAATGGGGTAGGGGTTATCCTAAAGGAACAGTATGCCAAGAGTGTTTTGGAGGTGAAGAGAGTGTCTGATAGAGTGATGTTTATAAATCTTGAAATTGATGGTGTAATGATGAATGTTGTTAGTGTATATGCTACACAAGTTGGGTGTGCGATGGATGAGAAAGAAAAATTTTGGAGTGAGTTGGATGAAGTGGTGGTGATTGTACCCAAGGGTGAGAGACTACTGATTGGAGCCGACTTCAATGGGCATGTTGGTGAAGTGAACAGAGGGGATGAGGAAGTGATGGGTAGGTATGGTGTTAAGGAGAGGAATGCAGAAGGTCAGATGATTGTGGATTTTGCGAAAAGGATGGACATGGCTGTGGTGAATACATATTTTAAGAAGAGGGAGGAGCATAGGGTGATGTACAAGAGTGGAGGAAGATGCACACAGGTGGATTATATCCTATGTAGGAGGGCCAGTCTGAAGGAAATAGGAGACTGTAAAGTGGTGACAGGGGAAAGTGTAGTTAAGCAGCATAGAATGGTGGTCTGTAGGATGACGTTGGTGATCAAGAAGAAGAGGAGGTGGAGTGTGAAAGCAGTGCCAAGAATTAAATGGTGGAAGTTAAAAAAGGGTGATTGTGAGGTGGAGTTCAGGGAAGAGTTAAGACAGGCACTGGGAGGAAGTGAAGAGCTACCGAATAGCAGGGTAACTACAGCAGAGCTAGTAAGGGATACTGCTAGAAAGGTGCTTGGTGTGACATCTGGACAGAGGAAGGAGGAGAAGAAGACCTGGTGGTGGAATGAGGAAGTACAGGAGAGTATACAGAGGAAGAGGCTGGCGAAGAAGAAGTGGGATTGTCAAAAAGATGAAGAAAGTAGATATGAGTATAAGGAGATGAGCCGCAGGGCAAAGAGAGAGGTGGCGAAGGCTAAGGATAAGGCGTATGGAGAGTTGTATGACAGACTGAACACTAAAGAGGGAGAAAAGGACCTGTACCGATTGGCTAAACAGTGGGACAGAGCTGGGAAAGATGTGCAGCAGGTAAGGGTGATAAAGGATACTGAGGGAAACGTACTCACAAGTGAGGAGAGTGTGTTGAGTAGATGGAAAGAGTACTTTGAAGGGCTGATGAATGAAGAGAATGAGAAAGAGAGAAGGTTGGATGATGTGGGGATAGTGAATCAGGAAGTGAAACAGATTAGCAAGGAGGGAGTAAGGACAGCTATGAGGAGGATGAAGAATGGAAAGGCTGTTGGCCCAGATGACATACCAGTGGAAGCATGGTGGTGCTTAGGAGAAATGGCAGTGGAATTTTTAACCAGATTGTTTAATGAAATTTTGGAAAGTCAGAGGATGCCTGAGGAGTGGAGAAAAAGTGTTTTGGTACCTATCTTTAAGAATAAGGGTGATGTGCAAAGCTGCAGTAACTACAGAGGGATAAAATTGATCAGTCACAGCTTAAAGTTATGGGAAAGAGTAGTGGAAGCTAGGTTAAGAAGGGAGGTGATGATTAGTGATCAGCAGTATGGTTTCATTCCAGGAAAGAGCACTACAGATGCAATGTTTGCTCTGAGAGTATTGTTGAAGAAATACAGAGAAGGTCAGAAGGAATTGCATTGTGTCTTTGTGGACTTAGAGAAAGCATATGACAGGGTGCCTAGAGAGGAGTTGTGGTATTGCATGAGGAAGTCAGGAGTGGCAGAGAAGTATGTAAGAGTGGTACAGGATATGTACAAGGGTAGTGTGACATTGTTGAGGACTGTGGTAGGATTTACTGATACATTTAAGGTGGAGGCGGGATTACATCAAGGATCAGCTCTGAGCTCTTTCTTATTTGCAGTGGTGATGGACAGGTTGACAGATGAGATCAGACAGTAGGCCCCATGGACTATGATGTTTGCAGAAAACATTGTGATATGTAGTGAGAGTAGGGACCAGGTTGAGGAGACCCTGGAGAGGTGGAGATATGCTCTAGAGAGGAGAGGAATGAAGGTCAGCAGGGCTACGACAGAATATATGTGTGTAAATGAGAGGGAGGGTAGAGGAATGGTGAGGATGCAGGGAGTAGAGTTGGTAAAGGTGGATGAGTTTAAGTACTTGGGATCAACAGTTCAGAGTAATGGTGAGTGTGGAAGAGAGGTAAAGAAGAGAGTACAGGCAGGGGGGAAAGGGTGCAGAAGAGTGTCAGGAGAGATTTGTGACAGACGGGTACCAGTAAGAGTGAAAGGGAAGGTCTATAAAGAGGGTAGTTATACGGATTGGAGACGGTGGCACTGACAAAAAGGCAGGAGTCAGAGCTGGATATGGCAGAGTTAAAGATGTTAAAATTTGCACTAGGTGTTTCTAGGATGGACAGGATTAGGAATCGGTAGATTAGAGGGTCAGCTCAGGTTGGACAGTTTGGAGGCAAAGCAAGAGAGGCGAGATTGTGTTGGTTTGGACATGTGCTGAGGAGGGATGTTGGGTATATTGGGAAAAGGATGCTAAGAATGGAGCTACCAGGTAAGAGGAAAAGAGGAAGGCCTAAGATAAGGTAATGGATGTGGTGATAGAGGACATGCAGGTGGTTGGTGTGAAAGAGCATGATGCAGAGGACAGGAAGAAATGGAAACAGATGATCCGCTGTGGCGACCCCTAACGGGAACAGCCGAAAGAAGATGATGTCAGCACTGTGATCAGAAATATTAACAGTAATGTAAATGATTCATTCCTCAGACATTGTAACAGCATCATGTATCATAGAACTTCTGTGAACAGAACCATATAAGTTACTGCACAAAAGGGACACAGGTATGTGTGAGGACTATGATATTCCCTAACAAAGTGCTCATCACTAAACAAATACATACATACATCTTCCCTTTTCTGCATTTCAACTGGAAGTCTGCATATCCCACTACCTCAAAAGATGAGGATGATGGTGTTCTTGAACTGAATGTAATATTTAATGATAAAACAGAACTTGATAGCACTTTTACAAAGAATGCAATATTAACAAAAGCATTTGTCAGACACACAACAGTCTGTAGCAAACTTTACTGACCCTGCTGTTAAAAAGCTGATGTTGATGAACCATTACAGATTATGAATATGCTCATAGAAATTCAATGAATAACTTCCTCAAAATATATGATAATATCAATATGTGGAATATGCTTCTTAAAGAAATTATATGGGTGAATTAAACAAAGATAACAATTTCAGATATGTTTACCCTGTGTGGATTGGAACCCACAGCATGCTGGCCAGTTTCCTTACAGGCTGAGCTAAGAGGCAGCAGGGTCCTCATTTTAACAAACATGTACTGAAGTGTTTATTTGCATTCTTGCAGAGAATGGATAAATATGGAAAATGCAAGCACTTATTTGACATTTTAAGAAATAACAGCTATCAACACATAACAGATAACATATGTGTAAGCAGTTGGAGAGGAATTCCTTTTTGGTTTAAATAAATGTGACTGTTTACTTTATTATGAGGAATGAATTAAAGAAGTTATGTAAGAGTTTTTATTCCGACATCTAATAGTGCAGTAGGCAATACTGTGGTACAATAATGGACAGCTAAGAAGTGTGCAGTCATCCACGGCCTAGGCCCTATAGAAGTCAGTGATGCACAAGGACTGTGACTGTCTGAAATTATGTCATTATATGTTGTAAAACTTGTGTACATCTACAAAGTTCATAAATGTTTATTATAATCATTATAAAATAAATTAACGGCATAGAAATCAAACCCACACTTATAAGGACAGCAGTTACCGCATCCACTTAATTATCCCCATGTGCTAATTGTCATAACAGCTACTTAATGGTTATAAAAAACATCTATCTGATATATATGGGACAGAGATATATCTCTAAAATCTGCAGGAATGCTCAGGTATCCGTAGGATAGTCACACTTCCTGTAGGGATCCACGGGCTGTTTCTGTACTTCAGTGACCTTCCTTCAAAGCTCCTCCACGTCTTTCTAATGCAAGTCATCATAGCAGTAGTGAACCTGTATGCCAGTGCAGTAGATCCCTATCCATCTTCAGTACTCCCTTGTGAACCAGCTCCATATGTCTATCATGGTGAAGATTCTTGGCCTGGCTCTCATCCAATGCTCCACTCTGGTGTACAGGGTCAATATCTGGGTGGTCTCCTCCTCTGCCCAGTTGGGTTCACAAACATGTCTCAGCCTTCTCGAAGTAGCCACTATGATCCTAAAATGGAAAATGCCTGAAAAAATGCAAAAACAGAGAAATACTCATGGAGGTCCAACTCAGTTCACAATTAGCAATGATCTGAACTGCAAATGTATCAAAATCAATATTTGAAAGTGGTGCTGATGTCATGTTATCAGATCATGGACATGTGCCATACATGGTAGCATTTATCAATAACTATTTGGTTTGTACTCAGTACACTTGGGTGTTACTGCAGATGTAGCCAGTTTACATGGAGGTGTGCAAATGGGATTCTAAAACCTTGGATTTTAATGAACCTCATTAATTATATAATGCGCAAACGGTACTTTAAGGTGGATGCACATTAGGTGCACTTTGTTTCTGTGATTTAGAGTGAGAGGTAGCATTTCTGTTTTGGTGATTATTGCCTCTGTTAAGGTCAGTCATTTCCAAATGTACCTGTTTAAATGAATTTCTTATTTAAAATTTGAGCTTTAACAGAAATTGTTGTAAGTTACTGGACTGATGTTTGATTGACATTTATGAATACAAGTGTTGCTATTTTAATTAATTGACTTCAGCCCCATATGCAGTTGTATAGACAGATTTACATTGCAAATGTAACTGTATAGAAATGCAGATTTACAGATCATCCGCAGTTCTTATTGGCTGCCCCTCATCTGGAATAAACTTCCAATACAAGTTAAACAGAACCCCCTTGTTAACCCTTTAAAAGTCTAACTTAGATGATTGGATGGGAAACCACAAATTCATCCCAGGGTTTCACCTGTGTCTCTCTTGGATAGGGGCAGCCAGTGCTGATTTAGATCTGCTTATAACATAGACCATCCCCGGGAGTCATGAAGCTTGCACCAGGTGCAGGCGTAGCATCGGCATTCTAACACCAAAGATGGCCACTGAGCAATTCAAGTACGAGCTGTTTCCATGTGCACTACCTGCATACACTACGTCCGCACAACTCCTGAGCCTTGTATGCTAATTACCCCATGTGCAGCAGTGCAGCATGCAAATGAAGGTATGTACCGATTCAGGAAGTAGTGCAGGCATAGTGTAAGCATGCAGAAACGTAAACCATAGAAAACGATTTACATTTTTGCAAACATAAAATCAGAGCCATGACAGCCGACCAAATACATGTATTATATTGTTAATATATGCCAATGGCTAAATATATAGCCATTGGCATAAAAAAAAAATGTACAAAATATTAAATTTAACATTTAATATATATAGTCACACTATCCTGACGTGGAAGTGCAGGGCAGCGGTGCGCAAAGGGGTCACAAAGAATATATAAAAATATAGAATAAAACCACAATGAAACACATATCACAATTTCCCCATAATAGTCAATGGCAGGCATGCTACACCATACTCATGGCGCAAGGGGTTGCTAAGGGGCAGTAGCTAGGAATGCAAATGAGAGGAGTAATAGTAAATCACAGATTCCCCGCTGGTGAAAGGATGCACCTCACAGCATAGCATTAAAACACCGAGGTGAGCCCTTGAGATAAAGATGACATCAAGAGAGGGGTGTGTCGCCATTGCTGTAAGCACATTGGAGCATTGCTAAACCAGTCTGCCCCTAGCTAGGCAAACCTGCAGGATAGGGGTGTGTTGAATTGCCCATAGCTATGCTTAGCTGAGAGTACACAAGGTGACCAAGTATGCATGTGAACGGAGATGAAATGTGCGTAAACCCGGTAAATGGGTATGTGCAGTGCGCACTGCAGCTGAAGCAGGAAGGATATAGGAAAGAAATAAGGAAATGCTGGAGCAGTGAAACTGGAGTACAAATGACCAATTAACACCTAGGAGCCTACAGTGGGCCATTGACAACAGCAAACAGCTACCTGCAGAACAGGGAAGGGGAGGGGCTGTACTGCAAAGAAAACAGCAAAGTGTCAAAGCAGAAAAAAGCCGATATGCAGTATATCAGCTACAAGGCACATTTTGCCATGACTGGGTAGGGAAAGTACAAAACAAGAAAGACGGCAGGTGGATGCATTCCTGATAATGGGAGGGGATCCAGGTCTAAAAGTGATTTAAAGGGCAACAGATTAATCAAGGCAGGCAAGTAGATCTCCACAGAAAAGGCCCCACACTTGCAGTACTCATTGAAAAACCCATAATTAAGACACTCAGCAGCTGGAATAGCTCATACACACCCACTTACATCAGCAGCATCCATAGCACAATACTATGAAGTGTGAAAGAACCTCACACACATTTGTGTATTCCCATACACTCTGCACCAGTGGTGTACACTGACAGGGAACTTTTATTATGTACATATTAGGGACTGCCATATCTTTGATCCACCAGCATGTGTTGGAGACTGAAGGTGGTATGGAGGATGATGCACATGACCACTGCAGGCACCAGAGGAGGAGGAGAGTGTTCAGACCCAGGGTAACCTTCCAGGTGCTACATGATCTGGAGATAGTAGAGCATTACAGGGTGGACAGGGACACCCTACAGCAACTTGCAGAGCTGTGCCGGCCATGCCTCAGAGCCAGAAAAAACAGAGGAGAACCCATCCCAGTGGATACGAAGGTATGTGTAAGCCTGAGACTACTAGCTACAGGTACCTTTCAAAGATCAACTGGGGATATCATGGGGATCTCACTGGCATCAGCTTCCAGGGTACTACACCAGTTCCTGGATGCCATGTTACCACATGCCAATGAGCACATACACTTCCCCCGAATGCAGGAGGAGTTGGCCAGCAATATGCGTCTCTTCCACCATGTGGCAGAATACCTGGAGGTACTGGGTGCAATAGCCTGCATGCACATACACATCAAGTCACCACCCGGTGAGCAGGGTAGGCACTACACAAACCGCAAGGGATACCCCTCCATCAACTGCCAGGTCATGTGCAATACCCAGGGCATTATCATGGATGTGTATGCTAGCAGCCCTGGAAGCTATCACAACTCCCACATCTGGCATGCCTCACAGCTGTATTGGTTATTTGCCAGGGGGGGCATCCCAAATGGCCACCTGGTGGTGGATGCTGGCTATGCACTGGAACCGTGGATGATGACTCCCATCAGAAATGCACACACACCCATTCAGAAATGCCATAATGAGGCACAAGCACAAACCATAATCATCATAGAGTGTGCGTTTGGGATGCGGAAATCATGGTTCCATTGCTTGGATATATCTGGTGGAGCCTTGCAGTACTCTCCAGGCACATGTGCCCACATCTTCATAGTGTGTGCCATGCTACACAATATGGTCCCGCAGAAACAGCTGCAGCAGGGACAGAATGGTGAAGGCCCTCATAGCCCACCACCATTGTCAAGGGCCCCACAGGCACAGAGGTACTCAGACCATGAACACCCTGAGCCAGCCCTAGTAGGCAGATGGAGGCATACCCAGTATGCCCATGCCTTGGCAAAGAGGGAACATATAGCACACACACTGACAGTGTAGGCACCTAGGGACTGACACCTTTCTCCACCTGCGCACACAGTAAAAATGGATGGCACACACACAAGACTACCTGTAAATTGTCATGTATAGGCAGTCTACTGTGTGCATCCAACATAGGCAGCCCTCCACTATTGCACACACAACAGCTATCGGCACAAGGTAAGTCAACACCTGAACAGTAAATTAAGCTATCAGCATATGCAGATACTGTATGTATAGATTCATAGGTAGGTACTTGGCCAACTGCCAGAGGCCATTCATAAGGCCAGCCAAAATTTGTCAGCTTTTGCCACCCCATTGATTCATTAACCATCCCTCTGTGGAGCAGAACCAATGGCGGGATCCCTGGGGTGCATCTACTGTTCCCCATCCACCCTTCAAGGTTTTTCTTGCAGAGTGTTAGTGAGGGGCTCTGCATAATGTAGTTAGGGATGTTGTTCCAAAGTATGGGGACTGTCTGTGACAGGAAGCTGTCCCTACAGCATCTTCCGTTTATTGTTGTGGCAAGGTCAGCTCGCTACAGTGTGTGGCTCACTGTGACATGGATTCCCATAGGTGGAGCATATCCATCAAGCCTGAGTTCGGCATGGCTGTGTTGGCCAATGGATATCATCTCTGGGTAAACGAGATGCCACTGAGTAAAGCAGGAGTTTATTCAGTCCAGCTGCATAGGCCATATGTTGGAGGCCAGTATTCCCCTTGGTCAGGTACATTTGTGGACCCCACAGCTGTTGGACGTGTCCTCTGAGGTACATCCCACATGGGTTATTATACCCTATGATGGGACTGATGAGTGATGAGTAAAGGGGCACTATAACCCCAGTATGTCTAGATGGGAATCCTTTAATAATCAGATGGCCTACATAGAAGGATGTCCTAACTACTGTGGAGATATGATTGTCAAAGGGGAGATCACTATCTACCTTAGTCCCAAGATACCCCATTACCTCGTCTGTATTAAAGTGGTTGCCACTCATGTGTTAATATGTGGGTGCCAATTCCACAATGGAAAGACCATGCAGTTAGTGGCACTTGGCTGGAGGCTGTGTCGCTGGCACCTTGTGACATCCTCTGTGAGGCCCTTGAGGGATGTCCGTGTCAGCTGGACTATCAGTCATGGCTCCCAATTTGCAGTCATTGCCAGACATGGTCTGTCGTAGTGCACCTGTGCTTGCCTGTACATCTGAGATGTATATGCCAAACAGTAGGGCTCCCAGGGCTGAGTCCTGTGGGACATCAGTCATGACTGTTCAAGAGATGGACCTGGAAACCGCTAGTCATACCATGTGTTTTCTGTGTGTAAGCCCATTGGCAACCCAACCTGTGATGTATGGGTGAATGTACAGGCTGGTGTGTTTATCAATAATACCTGAGTGGGGCATGGTGTCAAAAGCCTTGGTGAGGTCCAGGTAGTATGTGTGAATCACCTCCCCCATCATCTAATGTATTGGTGATTGTATGTAAGATGTCAAACAGGTTCAGTAGGCATGAACTGCACTCAAACAAGCTGACCTGGGTTGGGTCACGTGTTCAAAGGTTACCAATGTCACTGTTAGTGAGTGCCATGAAGATGCGAACCATACCATTGCAGACCAGGCTAGTCAGGCTTATGGGATGGTAGTTGCCATGGTCAGTTGTGATTTCACCTTGATGGAGTGGAATAACTGTTGCCACGCACCATTGTATGGGCATGTAGCCTGTGGAGAGGCTGAGGTAAGAATGCTTAATTAGGTGGGGGGCAAGTTGTCTTGCACAGTTTGCAAGATGCAGTATGGGTCAACATCTGCCTCCATTGATGCTGTGTTCTGCTGTTAGAGAGGGCCATTTCCACCTGTGTGTCTCTGATGGTTGAGATACTGTACCTTTCGGGTAGTGTTGTGGGCTCTTTCGGGGGGTGAAGTATGCACCTAATGTATCTGCAAGGATGTTGGCAATATCAGTAGGGTCAGCATATTTTGTGCTATATTTCACTGGCACTGTGTAAATCTGTGTGTCACCACATAGATCCCTTGACATAGCCAAAGAAGGCTTTACGGTTATCTTTCGAATCCTTGCATATTCTCCTGCTGATGTTAGCCTTGGATGATGTCATGAGGGACCTACGCATCATACTAATAGCGGTCATGGATGTCTGCCCTACGTGGGATTTGCTGTGTGTCTGGAACACTGTCCTACTTCTGTAGTATAGCCTGTTTATTGCAGAGGTCTACCAGACCAGTGTCCTTGTCTAGGAGGAGTGAGTCTTGGTTTACCAGTGATGGCACAATTCATACATCCGTTGTAGGTCCTTATTGACGGCATTTGTAAATCTAGCTGTATCTTGAGCAGTTTTTTCCCATTCACTTGGGGGCTGTGAAACCCCCCACCCCTGTCACTAGTAGTGTAAATTTAGCTGTAGGAAAGGTATACACTGTGGAATCCATGGGTGGGGGAGATGCTAGGGTGTGGAAACAGTGAATAGTTCATGGTCAGATCTAACCAGTGACCGGTTAACCTCCACTGTGGTGCACCTGTTGCCCATGTTGGTGATGACCACATCTAGTAGTTTCCACCCCACGTTAGGGAGGTTACCACCTGATACAGGGCATATGAGGTGATACATTCCAGGAAGTGCTGGTCCTGGAAGTGAGTACCGGAGTACGTTTCCCAGTTAATAGTATGGTAGTTGACATCGACCAATGCCAGGGTGTGCGTTAGGACTGTCGTGTTCTCCACTGTCTCCAGGTAGGTGGAGTGGAGGTCCTGGGTCATGGGGGGTGATCCGTAGCAGGCCACATTCCACATTGCAGTTGTGGCTGATGTTAGCTGCACATGGATGATCACAGAGGTATCATGCTGCCCGACTAACCTGGAGGTGTAGGTATCCCTGATGAATATGGATACAGCCACCCCATGTCTGTCAGTCCATTTTCTGTGGCTGAAATGTGTGGTATTGGTTATAGTCTGGTAGTGCTGGTGTGCTCTCAGGAGCCTTAAGACAGATTTCAGTTAATGCACAGATGTTGATGTTGTCCATCCTGAGGAGTGTTGTGAGTGCATGCATGTAGTGATCACAACCCCTGGTGTTGAGTAGCATAATCCTCATTGAATCTGCTATTGTGCTGTTTACGGAGCTGGTATTCACCTTCGAGACTCTCATAAATAAGGCACCATAGGGGTGCCAATAGCCTTGGCCAGTATTCCAAAGCCTAAGGCTGACACATAGTCCGGTATGGTATCATTGCATGCATGTTTCCC